>NW_014577410.1:323061-356042 GCF_000485595.1 Priapulus caudatus
CGCACGCACGCACGCACGCACGCACGCACGCACGCACGCACGCACGCACGCACGCACGCACACACATATATAGCTTAACTATTTATAGCTTAACTATTTATAATCAAAGTATCTCTAATATATATGTACGCACAAATAAGCAGATTTATATTAACGCATAAACCACTTTTAACCACTCACGACTACAAACTGAATCTCACCATGAACTTAAACTCGGAATTCTTCTGTGGAGCTGACTGGCCTGGTTTAATGTTGATGCCGTTGACATGGCCAAAGGTTACAAGATCTCCTTCATGCAATGTGCAATCACCTGTGACCTGTCAACAGAATATAAGTATATAGTTACATATATATGTTAGTATGTATATATATCAGTCACCTCTGTACCACAAATAAAAGTATACACATACGTTCATGTTTGTATGATATATAAATCAAGCCGGCTGCTGGCGAAAACCGCCGTCTACTTTCATGATTTGGCAGGCTACTTTTTTTGAAAAAATAATCAATAAAACTGAAACTGAAAGGGCCCGATTGCCCGATCGGACAAGTGAAAAATTCTAGTTGTTTAAAGGTAGATTCCTTCAAACTTTCAATCGGAAAACATAAAATCCGGCAAAAATGAATTATTTTAACATTGCACGTTTGTACTTGCCTATATATGTGTGATTGGTAAAAAAAATGCTCGGGAATACGTTCATTCGAAGCTTTTACATGTTTTAGACTACAAAGCGAAACGTTTGGGTCGAATGTTTCCCAGCGTTTACTTTTGCCGCTATGCGGGGGTTGTTCCGCTCTGCGCACTGGCCGTGTTATGTATGTATGTATGAACCATGCTATGTAAAATTATACACACTGTCATGTTATGACCCAATGGTTTACCTGATCACGTACATGGATAGCTGATAGGGAAAGGGCAACGTTTATATTGCTGGGAGATTATAGTATTCTGAGCGAGTTAACGAGTTAGTGAGTCGAGAGTCCTGTCAGGTCGCTGTTAGTTCGGATTACGTTTTGTTGGGTTTTTAGCACGGTCTATCTCGAAAACGGTTACGGTAAAAATTCTGAAATTAATAACATAAACAGTCGAGGTGCTTCTCTGACTAGACTACAATGTTTGATTTCATAAAATGATTTATATTAAAAGTTATGACATCTGAAAGTGGCTACATTGACTTGATTGAAATGATGGTTGCTCAAATATAAATAATATGGCGCCTATGGAACCGCGGCGAAAAGCGTTTTTCGAGTTGTTTCTTTGAAGTGCAAATATAGGCTTGATACATATTTTTACAGTTTTATTTTCAAAGCTAACGTTCAGTTAAAGTGTAGTGAGTTATTTACTTGCGTTTTTACAGTGGTTTAATTGTTACAAATATTTACGTGGAAAGTTCGAGGGAAGCTCCCTTTAATATTCCTAACATCCTGAGCTAGGGCGCTATCTCGACAGTGTGCAGCAACAGCCAGCACAGCGTGACTGTGTATACGTGCTGGCTAGGGCAGCACTGATTAATGTACGGGGGGGGGGGATTGTTTAAAGACGCGTGGGGCATGCTTAGGATTTCCCATGTATATACTGTAACACTGGGAGTGTATAATATTGATATATATCTCTATATATAATATATAGATCTATCTATATATCAGGGTTCTACAAGAGCACTTATAGCCTGGCGGCCAGCCAGGCTATCGTTGAGCCCCGTCATCCTAAAATGCACCCGCCACTCTAAATATCATAGCCGCCATGCTAAATATCATAGCCCCCGGACCCCCCTAGCACGCAAACCGCCTTCGGCGATTTGCAACTAGGGCCGTAAAGGCAGCACCGCCATGCTATAATGAAAAAGCTTGGAGAACCCTGTATATATATATATATTTAGTTATTTATATATCTAAATATCTATTTATATAATATAGATCTCTATGTTATACACTCCTCATAATATGATATGCACTGAACCAAAAATAAACGTTAACGGCTCATGGATTGCAAGTAAATTTTGGACAAGTAAAATCAAAATTCTGACAAGTAAAAAGTCAGACAGGACAACCAGATCTTAAAATAAGCGTCGACGCCTGAGTTAGCTATTCAGTTGGCAGATAGATTAACTTATTAACCAAATTATGTTGCCTTAGCATTGTACTTACACAAATACAGTGACAGAGACTGAGCAGTTCAACCCTCAGCAATTTGATGTTTATGCTTCTCTTTTTTTAAAGTATTTTAGTCTTTGGTGTCCCCAAAGATAAAAATACTCAACTCAAGAAAAGTGATATTTTTGTGATGAAGATTGTTTAATAATGCTGACTCAGAGTGCAGGAAAATGCATCTAAGAGGTTTAATTTTGAAAAAAAATTCCGGTGGAGGACCCCAGGAAACCACTAATCTGGACGAGGGGGGCCACCCCTCCCGAACCAACTCCCCTAGCAGCTGCACTGCTCGGCTGCTACCTGCTGCAGCACACAGCCGCCTACCTTGGTAGTTTATAGCCTGCTACTTTATAAATCGGTGACAAGCCTGTATGTATATATATGTAATAACATGAACACACCAATACAATATATTAGCCAACTAAAGGTGCTTGTCAAAATTGTTAAACGGCCCATTGTTAAATTAACAACTGGCATAGCAGCCTTTTATAAATACTGTGAAGAGATGTTCATATTATTATGCAAAATTTATATGTATAGTGTAACAATTTCATCTATACATATGATTAGAGATCCTGATATTGGCATTGCTCATTCAGCACACACCACACTTTTGGATTGTCATCAATTACCCTGATATCATTCACGTAGGTTCCATTAAGACTAGAATCCAGTATTTTACACGCTGGTGCAGCATCTTCCACGTCCAGTTGATGAATGACAGCATGCTGTCGTGATATCAGCTGCGCATATTTTGCGGAATCAAGATAGAAATCCACAGCAGCCTTCTTGCGGCCCAGCACCACTGACTTCTTGTTGAGGCTATAAAAAGTAAACAAGTATTTTAGTCTGTATGTTGTTTCTGCAGAATAGCACAATGTTATACAGCGCATGACACTCCATGTGAACATGCAGCCATAAAATATAGTACTTGACGGTTGACCTAGTAATTGTGTAAGCAGTGTGTGTTTGTGACAGCAAATTTATTTGAAAAATCATCCAACATACTTACACTATTGAGTATTGTATTGACTTTTACTTTTACTTAGTAGCAGCTATTAATATTAATATAAGTAGGATCATTAAGCTGCATAATTCATTTTTAATTGATGGCGCATCTTTACTCTTTAGTGCATTGTGATTGTGCATGTACTGAGAAGCTAATCTGTGCTAATTATGTGATGTTGGTACTGTGCATTTTCCCACTGGTTTCTGCTTCTACTAATCAAAATAATACACAGAATTCAGCAGTACTTAAATAATGAGTGTATGGTTATTATACTCCCAGTATACATTAATTAACTTCTAGCGCCACCTACATGTGGCTATATAAATTTTCACATAATAAACCTTTTTAACAATGGTAGTGGTACCTTATCACATCCTTTACTGATGGAATAGTTGCAGGTAGGCCAACTCGGCGCAACTGGAACATCACACTCTCCTGCTGCTCTGCGACCATACCAATAATCAAAATTCAAACTTAAATATTGTGCCACAATTACTTAAATTACTTCAACCATCAAGATTTGCAAATAATGGGCGCAGCCATGTTTTTGCGCGAAAATTCCCGAACCATGAACTCCTGACCCCGAGTCACACCCACAATCCACTACGAGCGCTGCACAAGAGACCATGAAAAGTCCATTATAAATAAAAAATAAACTATTAGTAGGGCCTATTAGTATTAAAATAATACTATATACATATTCATTGACTTTCTTGAGAGTTTCGAGCTCTTCGAACGTTGAAATTATCTATGATCAAGCAGAGGAATTAATTATTTGTTCATGATGAATCAACTCCAGATTTTCCCATGGTAACAATATTATTATCATTTGAATATGGAGGACGAAGCTGAAAGGAAAGAAGGAACTGTAAATATGCCCAAAGCTTTTCCCACCTATGGTGCTATGGATGTTGATCACAAACGATGTAGATACCCCTATTGTATAGTATGGACTCCAATTCCAGTCTTGACGTAAGTGTTAGTCCTCTAATAGTCGTCTAGTCACACAGACTCACTGTCACTCAGACACAGGGACAATGACAATGTAAACACAAATTGCATTTAGTGATTTACTACTA
Source organism: Priapulus caudatus (assembly GCF_000485595.1). Lineage (NCBI taxonomy): Eukaryota > Metazoa > Priapulida > Priapulimorpha > Priapulimorphida > Priapulidae > Priapulus > Priapulus caudatus. Next base: position 327,301 of record NW_014577410.1, read on the forward strand.
AAAAGTCGTTAATCATGTTTGTATTACTTTCTATGATCGTATAATTTCGCGTAAATTACCAAATGCTGCCAGTAATAAAATAAAAATCTGCATATCTTGTTGCCATCGTAGACTTCCATTTCTTGAAATCTGAATGTTGCCTCGCAGTTTTTTTCCTGCATGTAAACAAGAAATTAGCTTTTACTTAAAGGGATACTAGAGCAGATATTGTCTATTAGTATTAGTATTAGTATTAATATTATAATTTATGACCGCGTTCACACGGTAATGGTTTGGCTCGAGCTAAATGGGCTAAATTTGGCTCAGGCTAAATTTGTTTCAGGTTGGTTTGAGTCAGAGCGTTCACACGTACACAAGTGAATACTGTCTGTCAAATTCCTATTCCAATTGTGCAATATCTCACAGATACTATAGCCTTGGCAGTGTGTCGCGAGATGGCGTTGTGTACGATTCAGTGTTTACTACCGTTCCGAGTTCAATTATCAATCTTGAAAACATGCATCCTGTTCAAATTTTTCGAATTAAATACTGTTTTGGACTTTATTTTGTCGAAGTACACGTTCGACACTCGCGGCATCCACTGGCAGCAAGAACAAGTCGGCACCTGCAGCTACAGCACACACGCGGCCATTGACTATATATATATACAACATGGTGCCTAACTCGCCGCTGCACGGACCACAACTCACCGTTTTCTATCCGTTACAATCCGGTGATTCCTTGCAGTGACCCACTTTCCAACTTATCGTCTGGAATCGCGGAATTGACTGCTGAACAAGCTACACCCGCCATTTTGACAATCGGTCCGCAGAATGCGCTCAAACACAGAAATTCTCAAATATCCATGCGAAATGATCCTTTGAATGCTACCTATGAAGAAGGCAGTCTCCGCGATTCAAACGATAGTTGGAAAGTGGTGTCACCTGCAGGAACACCGGAGTTGTAACTGATTGAAACGGCGAGTTGTGGTCCGCTGCACGGCGAGTTAGGCACCATGTTGTATATATATAGTGAATGGCCGCTCGTGTGTGCTTGTAGCTGCAGGTGCCGACTTGTTCTTGCCTGCCAGTGGCGGCATCTACCTCTCTACCGATTTAGCTGGTAAAATTTGGCTCGGGCCTGTCAGACGTTTTCGATAGCGACCAAATTAACTCGTTCTAACGCGGAACGGCGCCCGAAAAACCCGTGCGTTTGTGAACGCTCGGCTCGAGCCAAATTTGCGCGGGCCTAATTAGGCTCGGGCTAAAAACGGTCTGTACTGTGAACGCGCCTTATGTCTCCCTGACCTCTGTTTGACCTGGCTCGTTTAGCTATTTCTGACTAACCCTACCCCGGGTAACTATCTGATATGGTTAGGGTTAGGGTTAGTCAGAAATAGCTAAACGAGCCAGGTCAAACAGGGTCAGGGAGACATAGACCCTACGGGCAATACTAGACTCTAGGATTTTACTGCATACAACTGTACTTACTGTATAACAAATTGTCTATACCCACACCGCACGTACTTATTACCAGATCCTAATTTAATTGTTATATAATGAAATATACATCAACGCTACAAAATTTGAACGGCGCCATTGATACCCGCGACCGTGCTGCCACCATGAAAACGTTGCGCATTCTCAATATATTTTGCACGGTACAGACCGAGGGCTAATCACAAAGGTGCAATTATATTTATACCTAAATGCTATTTAACCGAACGATGTTCATTTTAAGACAAAATTTATCCATAATATAACTGAAACTATATGTCGTTTATAAGATATTACAATCCTTTTGCTTTTAAATTAATAAATAAGAAACACCGTCGGTCTGTAGCCCTTAGCTGAAAAGTCGTTTTGCGCAACTTTTCTGATCGTGTGCTTTGAGTGGCGCCACCGTCGCTGTAATCAAACTGTAGTCGTTAGTTTTTAAAACATAAAAAAAAAATGTCTAATGGTGATTGAACATGAAACTTTTTTATGTAGCGTAATTTTAACCTAAATTAACTTAAAATAACCCTAGAACCTAGAGTAAAGAATCCCTTTAACTGTTTACAGTCTGACCTCCTTTATCCGGCCATCCGTTATCCGGAAATCTCTATTAACCGGCCGCGATCTGGCAGTGGATGTTCTGTGTTTTTAGCTCATCTGACGTAGTCAGATGCAGCTTGTGGAATCGCATGATCGTCCGTCCGTGCGTCCGTCAACAGTGTGGCACAAATCTTAACCGCCTCGACGTACGGTCACGATATTTCGGAGCGTGGGGGGGTAATCGAAAACGAGTTGGGATGCCGAAGCTGGGGTTAAAGTCAAAGGTCAAGAGGTGTAAAAGAAGGGGAACATTCCCTCCTTTACATAAGGTATAGGGAGAAATGCAGAATTGCGCACAAATCTAAACGGCTTGACCTAGGCTCGTGATAGTTCGGTGTATAGCATCATGGTAGGAAAAGCCATCACTGCCGTCCGAATTTGAGGTCACAGGTCAAAGCGTCAATGGGGCACAGGGCAGATTTTAGACATTTTCTGAGCGAACATGGGTCTGACGGAGCGATTTGAAAAACTTTTTGCTTCAGCAGTGACCTAGCATTTTTATGGCTTTATTGAAAGGATCATGAAATGTACTTTCTGCTGACATTGCAAAGAGTAAGTGTCGATAACCTTTTGACCCTCAAGAGAAGGGTTAAACATGGATTTGTTTAGCTGTTAGAAAGAATTTGACTGCCGGGTTTGCTAGTAGAGAATCTATACATGCCTGGACAGTCTGCAGCCGGATATCCGCGCGAAGCGCGAACAGCGCCGCCTCGCGGCCGCCTTTTGATCGAATTCGCTGCCTCTATTTAGAAACATACCCGAGGCCCTCTGGGTACTACAGAAAGCCGCGATAATCGGTCAATTTGAGCGGAGTTGTGGCGATTGCAGAAGCCTTTCGACTTTGCACGTAGGGCGAGAAATAAATCCAAATGCTCGTTTTTGTTGGTGTGTGCTCGGCGCGGTCCTTTTCGTGTAGAAAATAATTTTCCCTTTTTCGCTGTGTTCATGCCCTGACATAATTTGGAAGTTATCGCGACCCATAGATGGCGCAACGAGTCCATCTACGCTACATTTTCAAGGTTTTAAAAAAAAAACGCTCGGCTCGATGACCTAGACTGGCCCGCGCGGCTGCACAGTTTCGACACGCTAGCGTCTAACTCACTCAGTGTAGCCAACGATAGTTGGCTGAGTGAAGGTCGGTAGCCGTTACTAGCCCTTCAATCGTCATTACCGCTCCGACTTCCCGTATCCATCTTAACGCACCAATGTGATGTTCAGATGTTGCCATTATGATTATCACGATGTTATCTGGATTCTGGAAAAGCTCCGCCTTCGTGGCGTCAGCGGCTGGCGTGGCGTCCGTGGCGCAGAATTTGCGTCAGTCTCTGTGTGATTTCGCGTGACACAGTTCTCTTACGAACAGAGACATTATGTTTCATAAGAAGTCAAGTTAGTCAACACTGTTTCTTCAAATAGAAACAAAGATCGAAGCTGTTGGATGAGTATTTGTTTTGAAATCGTTTGGAGGAGCGTACGTACAGCATTTTTGCATATAATAATTACATCGTCCCAGCGTGGCTGCTTATAGCAAAAACCTTCGTCTACCCTGCGGTCGAGGGGGGGGGCCCTGATTGCTCTTGTGCAAGAAAAACTTCGCAGAAAAACTTGGAACTCGCCCTGCTCGCACTTACCTTGACGGTGCAACCCTATATATACCAGCTGCCAGCTCCATCCATAGCCTCCCTACACACACAACGTCAATACACCGTAGTATTCTAACCCTAGCAATACCGTTTCTTGGAGCTAGTCGAATCTATGATCTTGCAGTGCAGCCTTGATCTTGCAGTGCAGACTCTGCAGTCATACACTGATATGTACAGTCTTGTCGGGCTATTTACATTACTATCAATATCATAGTGACGGGAAGTTGTACTTGGCAAGTAGTTGTAGTGTACGGCACTTGCTGTATACTGGATCCATAGACTGATATAGGCTAAGGCTGCTAACTAGTAAGTGTACTGGGACCGTAAATTAACCCACTATTACAAACTAATTCATAAGGGCTTCATGTAATACAGAAATGAATAAACCCTGAGGCTGAGTGTTCCAATTCTATTTATATACAGGTATTTTTTACTGCCTATAGCCTAGAGTTCCTAACATATAATACGATGTTATTGCGATGTATGTGTTTGTGCGCGTTTTATGCATGGTATTGCTACGTGTTCTCGGCTTAGCTTAGTCACTCGATGGTAATCGAGGTGGAGTGGTCCCCAGTCTATATAGCCTTTGTCCTTGCAGCCATTTCATTACTGGGCCAAGTGTTCGCGAACGCGAGAATTTCGTCAGTCTTTCTGTGATTTTGGCGTCCACAGCTCGGTTACGAAGAGAGAGAAATTATGTTTTTTATAACAAGTCAACACTGGTTCACGTCCAAATGTCTACCCTTGTGTCCCCGACTAAAATTGCGGACTTGTTCGCTGGCAGCTATGGATCCGCTGCGCCGGCCAATTCATTCGCGCGCACGGATCCATAGCTGCGAGCGCTGCATACTGTCGTAGGACGTTCCGCGGTCGTGCGTGCCGCCTTGCGCGGAATTGCGCGCAAGATCTGCGCTTATAGCGCTTGGGATCAACACTTCCTTTCGGCAACGCTCTCTAGTATCCGTCTCATCTGGATGTATGAGGCAACAATGTCACAGTGAAATTTCAAAAGCTAAATTTGGGTTGAAGAAGGTTTATGCTCCTTAAATCGTATAATTTCTCATAGCATTCTGTACTGTCAGTGTACGTGTAACTGTTACATGTAACTTATGCTACTGCCAGGGCCACTGCCAGTGCATGTAGTGGTGATAGTACTGTGTAGTTTTTGCCGCCGTTAATTAGTTACAGTGGCAGCTCTCTATTTCAACCTGTAGGCTTGCGTAGGGAATATGGATGAGTGCTTACCTATTCTATCTTGCAAATAGTTGTTGCCTACTACGTACGATGGAGCTTCCATCTTTAATCTTAGACACTTAAAACGTACGCGCCATCTCGTGGCAACTTTCCATAAACGATCCCAACGAACATTCCTTTGAGAAGTTCCTGATACCATCCTGTGCCTTCCACTGTTTCGGCGCATATTGTGAACACATTTGGCGACTAACAGGGTTTACTAGAATCCCACCACTCCACCACAGAGTCACCGCAGTAGACGTTAGATGAGCGCTGTCGCTCCGCGGCACTTGTTCATTCATTTCCACCTAAAAATCTTGCTCAAAACTTGCGCGATGTACCAACCGTACGTGTGTTTGCGTGTGTGCGCGCGTGCGTGCGTGCGTGTTGTCCGCTCGTGTCCACTATGCCTCCGGTAAAATTTCTGTTTTATTTCATTTTATTTCTATTTCATATAAACCATAAAACATGACAGTTTGTTACAAATAATCATAGCAACAAGTAAATACATTATCACATGCATAAACCCTACTGAACTGCATAGAAATGCTGTGTTTGACCATAACTCTCATATCCGGATGGGTGCCGGTCCCGACGTGGCCGGATAAAGGAGGTCGGACTGTAATCTGCAAACTCTAATCCAGTAAACAGCCATGTTTACACAGCGCATGGTACACAATCGGAATGCGGAATACTCGAAATAGAAAAAGTCTTCTATTATTCCGTCAACTATTCCTTCAATTATTCCGTCAAAAGTATACCTCAAGTATGCGTCAATAAAAAGAAGTGTGTAAATAGTCGCACAGTGGGCTGGAGGCTTTTAAAAAAAAATAAGGCTTAAATTAATTTAATAAATTACATTTTATTTTAGGTGGATTCTGCCAATTATTGGGCACATGGGCATTGCCATGTCATCAGGTGTCATCAGAGATTTTGCAGGACCTTACTTTGTTTCAGTGAGTTTTATTAAAAAATAATATATATTATACAATAATATCATTGAGATGTTTGTTTGGGTAGTCCTGTGTTGATACACGTTCAGTTAAATTTTTTTAATGAAAATTGTTTGTTGTTTTAGGAGGACTGCATGGCATTTGGGAATCCAACTAAGTAAGTTTAGTCTTGGTAAAAATATAAGTACGTGCCATATACTCTTAGGTCGATACTTGCAAGCAACACAGTGGAAACTCATGAATAAATCAATTGGATGTGTTCCAACATTATATTAACTTGATTGACTCACCTTTACAGGTTTTTGCTATTTTTACAAGAGTTATTTATCTGATTGTAAAATTAACTGTCATATGGTATGGTTTAATCCAATAAGGTATTGGCGGTTGTCACTAGAAAAGGTACCAGGAGGACAGGCGATGTATGATGCGGCAGTTTCTGATGCCTCTGTGGAATATAAAGGTCACATGGTATGTATGGCATCGCCACGCCATCAGTTGATGAGGATATTTTATGAGGTGGAAATTTCAGTTTAATGGAAAAGTCAAGTCACTCTAGAAATATTTCATGTGCCTGAGCCTGAAAATCATGTACATTTTGTACGTATTGCAGTGACAGCAGACATGGCCATTCGCATTGTTTCACTCATTATATGACTGTATGAGGAGAATAAACTATTGGTAATGTGGTAAATGATGCTGGGATCAATGACGTATAATAATAGTAATTAAAAGTTGCATGAAATTTATTTCATAACATTTACATTAACACTGTCAAGTCACAGATGAGGAAAAATTGAAAATTAACAAATTAAAAAAAAAAAATTTCAAAATTAATTTAGAGGTTGGACACCGGACAACCATGGAAGCAATTTGTAGTTGCCCGAGAGAAAATCAGTCGTCACGGACGACCGGACGACTGTCAAAATTGAGCCCTGCATAGGGTCTATGTCCCCCAGGGTACTGCCGGAACGTACCATGGGTACGGTCCGGTATACCGGAATGTACTCTGGTTAATATCTGATATGGTTAGGGTTAGGGAGTAGGCGTAGGCGACTCCCTAGACTCGTTAGTGGAGTAGGCGAAGTACGGTCCAGCATATTAGATAGTACCAGGGTACGTTCCGGCAGTACCTTGGGGGACATAGACCCTCTCAGCTATACTGTAATTAAAAACAAGCCAGGCAAAGATGATGGTGGCAAGCCGATAACTGTCGAGTATAACCTGTGATTTTTCGTTGCAGCATAATCTGTGTTGCGATAACTGTCACTCGCACGTTGCACTTGCGCTGGATCTCATGAAGTACAACAAGAGCATGTCGTGGAACATGGTGAAGCTCTGTTTCCTCATGCTTGTCCATGGGAAATATGTCAGGTAAGTAGGTATAGCGTACATGCATTCTTGAACCTCGCTCCCGGCAAATATTTCATGAATAACAATGATAATAAGTTGAAGCTAAATTAATGATTAACTTGTATTTATATATATATATATGTTACTAACAATTATTTCATTACTTGCATGTATTAATTATTAAGATCTAATTGCTGTGATAAATTCAGGGGAACAATTCTGGAATGCTAGTTATTTGTCTATAGACTTATATGTTTCGTATGCTTCAATTTCATTGCAGTTTCATCGGCTTTTTAAAGACATGGTTACCTTTTCTCATCATGCTTGGAATTGTCATCACTATGGTCTCAGTCTTATAGACATTCTCAATGTTTGTAAATAAGTTTTATGATTTTTACTAAAAAAATAGATTTACAATGTTACATCATATATTTTTCACAATATTCCACTGGTGCACTAAGCTTACAACTGGAGTGTGTTGTGTGGCCCTGTATATAATGCTACCTCTATGAAGCCTAAAATTAAGAAAAAGATATGAAAACTACATATTTTAAATAAAACCTCCAAATTTCATACCAATGATACATCCAGCGAGAGAATTACCATTTAATTCATAACCCATTGATACCAATCTTTGGCTATGGTGTACATTGTTATCAAACAGCAGATCACGCTAGGTTTTGTCATACACATAAACAACAGCAACATTGCTGCTAAATAAATGGGCATGTATAAGGACGATTGCATCTTAATGTATCTTCACCTAAGCCTAGTAGTAGAATGGCAAGAATTGAAATTCTCTTGTTGAAAGTGTCACTGCTGCTTCTTATTACATTGCGAGAACTTGACACAAAGTGTCGCTCGTAGGGTCTATGTCCCCCCGGGTACTGCCGGAACGTACCCTGGGTACGGTCCGGTGTACCGGAACGTACCCTGGTAACTATCTGATATGGTTAGGGTTAGGGAGTAGGCGTAGGCGACCCCCTAGACTCGTTAGTGGAGTAGGCGAGGTACAGTCCGGCATATTAGATAGTACCAGGGTACGGTCCGGTATATGTTCCAGCAGTACCCTGTGGGACATAGACCCTCTCAGCCAAAGTGTCGATGGGGTTGGTCACATGCGAGAGCTAATTTAAAGATGAATACTTTATCTTTTACTTACTGCTTCCTAACAAGATCACGGTTAAGTGCCGAAATCCTCGTTGCATGCAGGAGATGTAGTTCAGGTGGCACTGCATACTTGAAAACAGGGAAGGGTATAGTCTATCTGTAATGCTTTTTGATCCTGAGGAGGCTATCGCGTGATCAACTTATGACATTTCATTCAGCATAACCACCGAATAACTTATCACTGTAAGGAAATCATTGAATTTTAAGTAATTATGCCTTGAATTTTTGTAATAATTGTTGCACTTACTGGTGCTGAAGGGGTCGTTGTCGTATATGTAGTACCCGAGGTGTTGGCGAGTATGTCCCTAACCCTAACCCTAACCATATCAGATAGTTACCTCTGGTACATATTTGTACTACCCTATACGACAACGACCCTTCGTGCCTTACTGGTAGGCAGTAACGTGTCTCCAGTAACTGCGTAAAACAAGTCTTACATTTCCGTAGTTGTATTTATGCTTAAAAAATTGTCAGCACACTACAGGGGTAGAAATGAACTTTTAGACAAACGAGTCCAACGGACTCCCTACTCTCAAAAAGAGGGAGTCCACAGCAAAATGAGGGAGTCCGCAGTCTAAAGTTAAAAACTAAAGATATTAACAAAAAGGACATTTGCGGTGCACATCTGCCAAATTTTCTTGGGATATTTGCTATAAAAAAAATACGATAATTCCGCGAGGCCGTGCTCTGGAACGAACTAGTTAGTATAGCAGAATTTTCAGGGAGTCACACGGACTCCTGGATATGTCAAATCAGGGAGTCCGACAGTAAATCGGGGAGTATGTGACTACGGACTCGCGTTAATTTCGCACCCTGACACTATGAGTATGAATTTGATTCGTCCCCACCCCCACCCAAATTGATTGTTTGAGAGATAATTATATCACGTGTTATTATATAAATTATAATGAGTGACTTGTGGTTTTCTAATCACATTTTTAAGTGCGCTTATTATTTGTTGTTGTTGAATGGCATTTCTTTTTGATGAATTATGAGTAAATTCCATTCCTAGTTGTTTCTAATATTAGGCCTATAGTCTAATACATATTGCCTTATTGTGTTGCTTTTTTTTAAAACGTATCCAACTGTACTGCGATTGATGCAATCGCTCCAATATTGCAGTTGCGTGTGTAATTTTTCACGTTTTCACAGATTGTTATCCTATTTTCACATTAATTTCACATATATTACATAGGCCGACAAGGAATGGCGACACTATTTTACAATTTACTTCTATATATATATATATCAGGAGCTAATAATGAAAAATTTGTCATTATTAGCTCCTGATATATATCTATCTATATATATTATAATAATTAATGTATTAAATAATTATGATACAAGTGATTGACCAGATATGTAGATTAGATAGAGGTCACCAAAGTGTAGTTATCGGATCAGGAAATATTCTTAACGTTCCACAAGTTTCCAGTTCCGCGTGTGAGTTTTACCGGTTATACATGTACTGAATAATGATGTTTTCCGTGAAATAAAGAACTGTTTGACCTTTCAAAATTGTTTATGTTAGCTGGTTGTGACCGTGGCGTGTACACATTTCTTAGCAGGTTTCGTGTTAGCATATAATAGCAGGTTTCGTGTTAGCATATAATAGCAGGTTTCGTGTTAGCATATAATAGCAGGTTCAGGTAGCATATAATTATATCACACATATGCACATCAGTCAGTGTATCCTATACTTGTGAACCGTAAGGAATTGGGCAAAAATGGGAACGCATTGTGATTAGGTGGACAGGTATGTGAGACGTTGCCCTGCAGGTAGGAAAAGTTGCGCAGGCTTGGTGAATGGCCTTATACAACCACGGATACGTACAAACAGACACTGACCTAACTCTACTACCAGTGTAGCCCCTTCGCTCCACACTGTAACGGGAACGAATGGCTACACTAACAGAGCTAGCACTGACCAACATCTACTAACGCTGAGAGGGTCTATGTCCCCCAGGCCCGTAGCCAGGGGGGGTTCGGGGGGTAACCCCCCCTCCCCCCCCACCCCGAAGCAAAAAAATAATAATTGAACATTTGCAAGAATTTCACCTCCATTTTAGTGTAATAATTGCAAAATCTCCATCGTGCGGGAGGTTGAACAGTGAACACCCCCTCCGACACCCTCCCCCCGCTCGGTCGCTTGGCTTCCTCGCCTGGTCGTTTCGCGCCCGAGCAGGGTCGTGTACAGGGGGGGTCCAGGGAGTCCGGACCCCCCCTTGCTCGTGCAGAAAACGCATCTGAGGGGGTCTAATTTTAAAAATTTTCTGGGGGAGGGCCACCCAGACCTCCCCTTCGCGTGCTCGCAACTTTGGGTTACGGTTAGACCCACCCCTGGTACAAATCCTGTACACGCCCCTGCCGAGCAAATTGCCAACATTGAAAAACGAACCCCCCCCCCAATATAAAGCTGGCTACGGGCCTGTATTATTATTATAATTATAGTTTTAATAAAGACACGACATGTCCGGGCGTTGCTCTCGGCTAAGCTGATCACAGCGCCGATGATAACCACGTTTACGGTTCAAGAACCAGCACAACTGGTTGCGCTGGTGTTTATGCGATTGACTGGTCATGCCCGCATCAATACTTGACAGTCAGTCCGACCGGTCTCAGTCACTCTGAAAGTGCTGGTTGTTGTTGGACGGACGCACACGCCGAGTGCCAGAATGCGCAATAATTGCAAGCTGTTGAACTTTGTCATTGTGACGGGACTTGTTGCCTTTAGTGTGTTCACGGTGCTCAACACAGAGTACTGGCTTATATTTAACAAGTTTGCACACACGGGAACAGGTAAGAAAACTTGTGGTCAACTATATTCACGCATAAAAAATCAGAAAAGATTTTTTTTTTATTATAAAGTTACTATATAAGAACTAATTAATTGCGATGTTACTGTGTTGTGAATGCTTACAGGACGTGGTGACGTCTTGATGGTCAATGCTTCTACAGAAAACAGCAATGAACCTACAAAAGCACACCGGAAAGTGATCATAATCGTATCAAGATATAGATCCGGTGAGCAATCTCTTTAGATTTCTCCTAATACTAGTTCAATAGCTCATGCTTATACCATACGAACAAATGCAAGCAGAGGAGGCTTGGCCACAATCAATCATATTTATGCAAGCTTCCTATCAAATTCTGTTTTGCACATCTTTAGAACGTCTCATAATATTGGTGAATGTTTTAATGTGAGCCAACTTAACCTTGCATGCTGCAATATCTCGATACATTCCCCTTCCTCCACAGGCTCCTCGTTCACTGGCGAGATATTCAACAGCGACCCGCGAATCTTCTACATCTACGAGCCTCTGCACGGCCTCTTCGACCACAAGAACATCTCTCGGCAGACGAGGCGGTTCGGCCGGGTGGGCGGTACGCCTCTCAAGCTTGACGTGCTGCGCGCCCTCGCACGATGCAACGGCAGCCGCTACTACGCACCGCGAACCGACCTCCTGACGGCCTCCCGCGCGGTTCGCGACGCCATGATGCACGACGATGACAAGCGCCCCCTGTCGCGACGCATCGTCGAGCATGCAGACCCGGACTTCCTCACCCGTCTGTGCCGGCGTCACGAACACGTCGCCATCAAGACGATCCGCGTTAGGGTCGCCGAGATCGCCGACCTCGTCGCGACCTTCAGCGACGACGTCGACCTGAAGGTCATCCACTTGGTGCGCGACCCTCGCGGCATGATCGCGTCGTGGATGGGCGGGCGCGGCGTGACGTCCATGCGCGATTCCTCGTGGCTGTGCCGCGGCATGCTGGCGGACGTGCGCGCGGGGGAGACGCTGGCACGCTCGTCGCCGCACGCGTACATGCGGCTACGCTACGAGGACCTCGCCGCGCGACCGCTCGCCACCGCACGACGCATGTACACGTTCGTCGGCATGGCGATGAGCGACGCGACGATGCGGTGGATCCGCGACAACACAAACAACGAGACGTCGGTGTTGTTCGCGGCCAAGGAGCGCCGCAATGGACAGTTCAGGAGGAACTCGACGGCTACATCGCTTGCGTGGCGCACCCGCATGCGCCCCCCGCTCATACACGTCATCGAAAACAACTGCCACGAACTCCTAAAGCTCGTCGGATTTCAGCTAACGAGCTCGCACGCAACGTCAACGAACATCACGCAGGGGTACTAATGGGGAATGTATACTGATTGAGGAAAATCTATGTGGTCCACAGACGCGCTCAGATCTTTATCGAAGATAGTGTATTCTTGTGTCTTCGAGAATATAGAAAACGGTAATTTATAAAAACTGTACAATGCAGTATATATGTTGAATAATAAAACTGGTTTATATTGTTGCATTATCATAACCAGAAATGTCATACCAAACTGGTGTATTCAACTACATTCCACCCCCGTAAAATTGTACTGCAGACTGTAGCTGAACAGTTATTTATAGTTTGTCAGAAAATTTGCATTGAGCAAGACATTGGCGCAAAAATTAATTCAATACATTAATTCTCTTCCCTCTTACTTCTTCTTACGCCAACCAACAGTCACAGCTTTCAAGCTAGCATCACTGCCGGCTGTATTCAGATGACAGACTTGCGTCTCAGTGTCATACCTTTCCTCTGAGGCCTTGCTGCTTTCAGGGAGGTCCTAGGTGTTTTCGTCTTGCCGCCCTCATTGTGTTGTGGCGTCGATGTTGGCTTCTCAAAGCTTGTTGACTTTGCGGCACGCGCTTTGACTGCTCTTGGCGTTTCTGTGGCACTTTCTGCAACCGCAGCGACGGAAGTCTGGGCAGAGCTCCTCGTCACCCTGGGACTAAACTTGGTGATTTTCTTGGTAGACGGCGCCTGTGGCTGCTTCCGGTCACCTTCTGCAGACGCGGAAGATTTGCGATGCTTCTTTGTTTCCTCAGTCGCTGGGCATGTGGGAGAACTGTTCTTTTTATCTTCCTTGCGCTTAGGCATTTGGAGTTCCGACCCCTCTGCTTTCACTAATGTCTTTGCTTCTGGCGTTCCCCCGATTTTCGGGGACAACTTCCTTTCCCTTTCCGCTGGAGATTTTTGTGTATGCGCGCTGTCGTTTCCTGTTCCCTTATGTTTAGGCGTTTTGACTCCCTCATTTTCCCCTGTCGGCAATACCTTCTCAACTAGTATACCACTCGGTTTTGCTGTCATGTTACCGGCCCCTCTAGCTGGAGTCATTTGCTTCTTCTTCTTGCCAGAATGCTCTACCATGACATCCACAGCTTCATCAGACTTCTCATGCTTCTCTGTTTTGTCACTTTCTCGGTGCACAGTGTCATCTTCAGCTTCTTGATTCTTAAGCATGTGGGCATCCTTCTTTCCTGCTGCCACTGGTATCTGCTCTGGAGCAGCTACAGCAGTTTCCAGGTCAACATTTGATTTCTGGCTTTCCTTAACCGGAGTCCTTCTCGTCTTCTTGTCGGAATGTTTCACTGCCACGCTCACAGGCTTAGCTACCTTTTGGCTCTTTGTCATTGCATGGTCATTAGTGTCTTCTTCCTCCGATTTTCTCTTCACTGGCAACTTCTGCGTCAGCTTCTCCTCAGACGGGCTTCTCTCCTGCGGCTGTCGTAACTTCTCTGTCTTCTTCTGCATCCTCTTTCCTCTCTTTTTCTTTTTTGAATCATCAGCAGCTAAACAACAGCAATGGATTGAGAACGATCAAACAAAAATAATGAATATAGTTATCTATTCAAAGTTATAATAAATATAATGCCAATGATGTTAGTGGTAGTATAGATTATGCTAACAACACAGAAAATTTGGAACTATAAATCACAATTGCCGCCTACGGTACCACAGCATAATAAGTCAGCATTACTACAAGTAATGATGAAGGTCACAAGTTTTCTATTGATTGCTACGACGATAATATAAAAACTTGCATTTAAATCCTTTCGGAGGCAACTTTGCCTTTGTCATAACTTTTACAATTCCATCTTTGCTAACCTGCAGCCAAAAAACACATCAAATTAAATCAAAATATACAATAATTAATTTGAGTGTCGCTTTAATGTTGCCAGGTAAAAAAATATTACAGTGACTATATAAAGCCATAAGCACACAAAACAAATGAAAAACAAACCATTAACAAGTAGTGATGGGTATCGCCAAAATTTTTGTATATTATTACTCATCTTTACCTGTTGCTGCTATCAAGAAAAATAGTGTAAAATGTTCAGAGTCAGACTGAGCTTTAATAGTACTCAACACAACAATTCAAACAAGCAGGTTATCTTATTGTATACGTATGCGTGTGCAGGGCTCTACGTTAACTTTGAAAGTCCAGGGCAAGTTAAACTGAAAATCACTTGCCCTATAGCAATATTCACTTGGCAAGTTGCCCTACTTTTTTGTAGTAAAATGAGGAAAAGATCAATAAAAAATAAATTAACACAGCAATTTTGTTTACTGATTTTATCAAGATAATTCTAACTTCAGTCAAGTCACTGGCCACAAATTCAAAATCATTCAATGAAGTTTAGAAATTTGCAATCTATAAATATTTTTGTTATAATACCTTTATTCATAAATAAGCTTCAATTATATGATCACTGATAATGAATTGAATTTTTACTTTTTGTAAATATAAACAATACTTTTAAATGAATGGTTACTTAATAATAATTCATTTCAAATCCGAATGAATAAATTTACCAAACTGTTACATAACCCGATCATCAACTGACAAGCAACGAATCAGAATTCATATAACGACGTATACTGAATGTACACGAAACTGACACGTGAGTCCAACACGGTGCAGGGGAAATGGTTTACCAGGGTTCGAATTTTGGCTGAAAACCTAGGGCCCGTTGTCAGAAACATCGTAAAGTTAATGCTAATGTTAATGCTAAGATAACACTTAGGCCGACCAAAAAATTACCTTTGGTTCGGGTCACCCGCCCGCACTTCACATTTCGGAGTGAAAAATGTGCGACTGTGGTCACTTTTAGAGGGTTTCAAGAAAAAATAAAATAAAAGATACCGCCTGCCGATCATACATATTCAAATATCCGACTCTTGTCATTTTATTTACCTAAAGAGAGTTCCAAAATATTTTTCCTACAACGTGAAACAGTCGTATAGAGCCTGGGCCGGCTACTTCATAAACAGAGCCTGAAGGTCGTATGGCGCTGCGGCCGGCTTTGATGTACGCGATCGATCGCGTACTATCAAGAGCCCATTAACCACAGAGCGTACAACGCTGAAATAGGAAAACCATGGTGTCGTTTCAGCAAAATTAATAAAGTTTACCTACCTTATTTTGATACTTCTCTACCGGAATATTATGCAGGAGTGCGTGCGTGCGCGCGCGTGTGTAGTGGTGGATTTAGGGGGGGGGGGCTAGCCAACCCCCTCTGTTGGACTACAATATTATTACACATATACCAATTAATTACTGCCAAGTATAATAGTCGCGCGGCTGCACAAAACGGCACCTGATGCATGGGTTAAATTATGTAATTGAGTGGCAAAGCAGGCTACAACCCTTTTGCAGCTTTTTCACAATTCCAAGAGAGTTTTACTGTCGCCCTCAGGCTCATCCCAGCGGTGGTCACCCCCTACATATTCAATGAACGCGACTTAAACAATGCCCCACCCCCCTGTACCTCAATCAATGCCGCGCTGCAACCACAAGTTAAGATCACGTGACTCGCTTGACCTCCTGCTATTGGTCGGTTACATAGAGACGGTGTGGAACTTTACACAGCCACTCCGCAGACGCTGTTCAATCTTCCACACGTGGAAGAAAATATCAAACACGTGTGATATTTTCTACACGCCACAGATCGATGCATTTTACATGCGCACACGCTGTGGAACGCGCTGTGCCACACTTCGGTTACTCGCTCGTTCAAATTATATTCCTATATTTAACTTGTGGAAAAAAAAATTATATTCCTGCCTACCCATGTTTTTGCAGGGAAAAAAAATGTTATACCTACCACCCTACCCTAATTTTCACAATCCATGTGACCCGAACCAAAGGTATTTTTTTGTTTGGCCTTACGACTAATGTTAATGTACGCGAGGAGCGTTGACAGAAAGACATCGCAGCTATTAGAAAACTTACGATAACAGGAACTTCATGAGAATCGATCACAAATTTCAAATTCATACACATTTATTGTACATCACAGTAATTTATGCATATTATGATGGCTAACCACATATAAATAATATTTGATGAAAAACGACGTGGTCATGAATTTATTCTGCACAACAAGACAAATTCTCACACTGTAACGCGAGAGTCGTGGCAAGCGTGGCAAACCTTTAAAACAAGAGAACAAATGTCATACGCCATTTGTAAATGTATTGTTTTGTTTTATTAGCGGTAGGTAATGAATAATTTTGACGTGTTTTTCAAGAAAAACACACATTTTATTCATTATTATAAAATATAATATCACTATAATTGTAATTCGTAGTGTAAATGTGTTATTTTCAACTTAATATTAAAGTTACGAGAGGGTCTGGGCTCACGTAATGTTAAGAGGATATTTGCGAGGATTTTTCGTTTTTGTAACATTACGATGTTTCTGTCAACGGTTAAAGGCATAATAGGCCCATCGATTATGCAATTTTAACGAATGCTAGA
Organism: Priapulus caudatus; assembly: GCF_000485595.1. Taxonomy (NCBI): domain Eukaryota; kingdom Metazoa; phylum Priapulida; class Priapulimorpha; order Priapulimorphida; family Priapulidae; genus Priapulus; species Priapulus caudatus. The sequence continues at coordinate 344,327 of NW_014577410.1, forward strand.
GTAACTGGCACCTTGTGTAGTTAATAAGTACATTACCTTATAGCCAAACGCGTATTAGTTTGTCCAATATCACTGCTGGTTACTAAGAAATGTCTGAAATCCGCAGTCCACGAAATCAGTTGACTGACTTGTTTACAGTTTCGAAACCGCATACTTCGAAATTTATAGTCCACCGGACATTTTCGCAAGCATGCACGCACGCACGCATGCATTTTTGCTCGGCCGTACGCAATGCTAGCGATAGTACAGTACCGTAACTGTATACGTAACAGTAGCTCTGATTGTAATGAACGTGGAATCCACGTACGAATCACAGACGCTCGTGATAATGAAGTAGGCTGTGTTGGGGGCCAACGCTATGGGAGGATCACAGACTAACCACAGCCACAGACTAAACATGGAAAGCAGAAGGCACTACGCGTATTTACATATATTGGTCAAACGAATACACCTGTCTGAAATTGAAGACATGTGGGTACCCGTTCATTAGCACCCACGATTATTTACTTAATTGTGCCTCAATACCGAGAATACACCCAGAGATACATTCTACTAGCTCATTAGTCGTATATAAGCATCCCGGGACAAACAATTCTCTGCTAAACACCCGTAGCAACATGTGACGTTGCCTAACCGAATTCGAGGCTATTTTGCTTGGCAACCAATTTAGCGTTGGCGCCAGATTACCAGATTTATGGATTTCAATTCGACATTTCTTAGTAATTAGCAGTGATATTGGACAAACTAATACGAGTTTGACTATAAGGTAATGTACTTATTAACTACAGAAGGTGCCAGTTACTGTAGCATTCGTCAACTTTGTATAATCAATGGGCCTATTATGCCTTTAACGAGTGGAAGTTAATGTTAAGACTAATGTTAAGACTAACTTTGTTTCTGACAACGGGACCCTAGTGGACAGCAGGACCACCAACTTCAGAAAGTTGGTGGCCCTGCACAAAAAGTTGGTGGTCTGCTTATTTACTAGCAGTGAGTAATAAAATAGTATATAAAAATAACCATTGGCATTAACAGCATAAATGTAACTTAACTCGAGTTGGTCAAATAATATGTTTCAAGCTCTAGGAATGCCGGGGGAGCTTCTGGGAAAGGTTTTACTTTCGTTTTTCTCCTGCCCAGTCCACGGTACCCCCATGCATAGATCAATGCTGCCGCACAACCACAAAGTTACAAGTGCCTAGAATCTTTCAGTATATACAGTTTACATTGCTTCTAGATATCTAACTGAATCAAAATGGTCCACATTCTACGTAAAGAAAGGTGCCGAATTCAGTGATGAACTCAGCTTTGATTACGTGGGTGTCAGGTGTCACTGGTCGTGCCCTCACTCCCCACGATAACCCCTGCAACTTATGAACTTATTGTTATGCGGTCATAAAAACACTGGGCTGCGCTACATCCCGCAATCAATTTCTTAGACTGTCCCAGTTTTTGTTCGTGTGGCGAATCATGCGTTGAGGGAGTTCATGCCCTCGGCTTTAGATGTTTTGGATACCCCGTCTACGTTCAGGAACGAGGCGTATTAGAATGCGCTCCCGTTTACAAGTCAGACTAAACTGCAAGTATCCCGCTCCCCCGCCGGCACCGCACCGCCGCGGGCGGGGGGTAGGGGGAATCGGTACGGCGATAATGTATCGCGATACGTATTATTTTGAGTTTTTACCGCGATATACCGGTATACCGATAATACCGCACACCACTATTAACAAGTAACAACCAAAAGGCTTACCTGAACCTTTCCCCATGTGATGGTGGTGACATCTTCTGGCTCATCCTCAGATAAGGCTTCAATCTCCATGTCTAATGTCACATCATCAGCCGAAGCTAGCAACAAATTCAGTCACATTATAATTCCCATCTATGCACATCAATCACATTCTTACACACCTTACTCCATATGTGACAGACACATATAAATGGCTTTAAATGCATCTACACATCAACATTTTACATAGAACTGCATATGCCACACAGAGTGAGGCACCAAATACAGCTTATGCAGTGTTTCCTCTGCATTGACACGAGCGAGGCGGCTCGCTCAAATTCTCAGCCGCCACACAGAAATTTCTCCAAAACACCGCCTTGCTGACGAAAATATTACACAATCATGTGTTCAGAATAGCTTAGAATGCACCAAATTGCACCATTTTTTCAAAAATTTCCCGAGGGGACATGCCCCCGGACCCCCTAGCTGGGCGAGCATCTTCGGTGCTCCATTTGCTAGGACTTCAAAACGCGCAAACACACCAAAAAACATTTACCACCTCACAGACCTTTTTGGCCAGGGGAAACACATATGTACCACATAGATATGCCACACAGGCCGAGGAATGTATGCACACAACAGCTATGCAGATGTTCATCACAGAACTACATATAAATCCTGTGTGTCACGCCACGCGCACATGTGACCGAGTATGTCTGACACACGCTTACCCATGGAACAGTAGAACGGTAGAGCAGGAGACTTGTGGGTCTTGATGTTCATCGAGCGTACGTTCGACCAGCCGCCGGGCACGACGATACGTAACTTCTCCACGCACGCTACCACATTCTCCACAACATCCGTCACGCTCTGTCCGCAGTGCCCGACAACAAACGTGCTGCAATACACACAATGCCAGCATGAAGCCAGTAAAACTAGAGGTGAGGCGAGTTTCATATAGTAATAATTACATTGCGTCTGAGGGAATTCTCTGTGAGAGAGAATTCACTCGAGCTATATATTTCTGGTGATCAAGCTTCCTGCCCCATGATTCTATAACTCTTCTCCTTCAGCAGTATCAATCACACAGTAAACTGAAGGAGAAACACCGTAGAATTAAATAGCCATTTCCTGAATTTAAAAGTATTCACCTGCAGGAACCACTGCCTGACATGGTGCAATAGGTCTTATTGAGAGCCTTGTAGATTTCGCCCTTAAAGTTGGCCACGTCCAGATTGACTGGATGTGGCATTCTGGAGAGAGATGGTGTAAAAATGGTAAATGGTTGAATTCATATTCAGTTACGTGAATCAATGCAAATAGCTCAAAAAACAGTCTAAGATACAGTTCAATCAGAAACACCATCGTCACAAAAAGAGATAAATTCGAATAACATAACCATGGTCGCTAATGAAGATCCAGAGAAATTTCATAAGTATATCTATGAATTTGGGACAAAGGTCTGAGCAATAATCTCTAGAGATGAGACTGACACCAGACATAGCGTACTTCTTTGTGTTAAAGAACTCCTTGCCGAGATTGTGAGGTAGCTGGCTGATGAGCTTACGATCAGCGAGGAAGACATCAAATGAGTGACACAGCTTCCTCCGCGACTCAAACGTCCTAAACTCTGTCAGCAGCTGCTTAAATGGAATCACCTGGCAAAGCGATGAAGCGTCGTATTAATAAGTATATGCCTATTAATTTGTTTTATTAAAACATGAATTTTAATATTTATATATTCACAAAGATTTATATTGATTTAGCTATCTTCTTTTAATTTTATCAAACTGTTATTTATTTATTTAAAGACGGTGCCATACATCGGTAACAGAGCTCCTCACCGTCTGACAGTTATTGAAGCATTATTAGTTCTCTTACTCGCACACACCATGGCTGTGGCTTCAAACTACTTTTAAGAATAGTGTTAGAGAAAGTGTCTGCAGTGATACTATTTAAATCAACATTACACAATAGACACACTGGGGCTCATAGGGTCTATGTCCCCCAGGGTACTGCCGGAAGGCCCGGAGCGTACCCTGGTAACTATTTGAAATGGTTAGGGTTAGGTTAGGGTTAGGGTTAGGGTTAGGGAGTAGGCGTAGGCGACTCCCACTCGTTAGTGGAGTAGGCGAGGTACGGTCCGGCATATTAGATAGTACCAGGGTACGTTCCGGCAGTACCCTGGGGGACATAGACCCTCTCAGCCACACTGGGCACAACAATTATATGAACTATTACTGATTGACGTAGTATTGAATTGTAGCAAGAATCAGTATTATATATCATCCACCTCTACTCACAACGCCTTACCTCTGTCACATGCTCGACACCACCAGCCACTAGCTTGTCCTTATATTGCTGTGAAAATTCCTCATGATCGTCGTTTTTGTTACGTTCCTTGTCCGATACTATTAAACAAACACCAGTTTGATCGGTGTACAGTGGATGCGGTATTTTCCTAAAATTATGTAAAATAATTCAATTAGTTAGCAGGCACATACGGACAGTAAGGTGGAAAACTAATCAGATTCACCTCTCTACACATTAGATAGTAAGACTAAGAGTAAGATAGATGTAATTTGTAAACTTTACACTTTAGCCTTAGGCATAAACTTTTGGGCTTTATTAGCTTTCTAAATTAAAGACAGAGTATTCCCTATTATATAACCGAGACACTTGCATTTTGATGCATTTGTGTTTAATTGCTGTCGGTATCTTCTTAAGAACAAACTGCAGCTGGATCGGCGTAAACGTGTTGAGTAGCACGTTTTGTTGACCCTCCGTTGAATCGGTTGATTTACCGTTGAGAAATTTTAACAACGCTTCGACTGCTTTCTTCACCTGGAACAGTAACATAGATATTTAATGACACTGCATCTGCAGTTAAATGTAATGCAAATCCACATAAACGTACAGTACTGTACAAACCTGGCTTTCCGATAAGCCCTCGTTGCTTACTACGGCGGCTGCCATCTTATACAAAACATATACGTGAGGCGAATTGTTTTGATCGTCTTATTAAGTATTTGGTAAAACTTATAGTATTTAAATGAAAAATATACATATAAATAAATACATGGTAAATAATACATATCTTACTTAATTATTTTCTGCTGTTTTATAGACGGATATAGTAACATAACACGCGAAATCGTAAAACCGGAGGTAATAAGATGGCGCTTACCACGTAACGAAAGTGTTCACTTTAGCAACTGCAGTGTTTTGCAGATACGGCTTGCTTAATGCAGTCGCTATACGCTAAACTTCTATCATCAGCCGTAGATGAGTGCGTTCGAGACCATAAGCATTTCAGACGGACCCGAGAGTGGTGAAGTCGACAGCGACGCCAGTGGAGGCAGCATTAATATGTCTTCCGACTGGATGCAAGCTGTAAAATCGCCTGTGCCATTTCGCGTTGGCAACAGGTTGATCAGGTTACGAATTACCAACCTCGCGCGTCCGCGGGTTATCGTACCAGTGTTCATCATCCTGATCACGGTGGGCGCGCTCTTTATCCTGCTTCCAAACACGGACGCTCGATACACGCGCGGTGTCAACTCGCCTCGGCTCAAAACCTTCATCCATGAAGACGACATGTTCAGAACTGCCGAGGCGCCGGTAGCGGCGGCACTGCCGACGTCGCGGGAACCGTGCGCAGACGGCAGTCACTACAACACAACGTACCCACTATCGCGACCCGAGGTGCTGCCCGACGGCAGCATGCGTTATCGCATCGGCGTCATCTCCGATCTCGACACCGACTCGAAGAGCAAGGTGGAGAAGTTCACGTGGCTCAGTCACTTCTTGAAGGGTCACCTGACGCTGAGTGCAAACCACGATCAGATCCAGATTAAGTGGGAAGAGCGAGTCACGTTGAAGGAGACCCTGTCACAGGGCGGCCGCGGAATGGAGCTCAGCGAACTAGTCGTGTTCGACGGGAAGCTTTACACGGTGGACGATCGAACTGGAGTGGTGTACCTGATAGAGAATGATATCGCAATTCCCTGGGTAGTCCTACCAGATGGAAATGGAAAGTCGGGCAAAGGTATACATGAAGGGCAGTAATACATGCACGTATTGCAAATTATTAGCTCATCTGACATAGTCAGATGCAGCTTGTAGAATCGCATGAGCGTGCGTCCGGCCGTGCGTCCGTCCGTCCGTGGGCACAAGTGGGCACAAATCTTAACCGCTTGACGTACGGTCACGATATTCGGGACGTCGGGCGGGATTGTCAAAACGAGTTGGGATGTTGAAGCTGGGGGTCAAAGGTCAAGAGGTGTAAAAGAAGGGGGAACATTCCCTCCTTAACTTAAGGTATAGGGAGGAAATGCAGAATTGTGGCACAAATCTAAACAGTCTACCTAGGCTTGTGATAGTCGGTGATAGCATCATGGTAGGAAAAGCCATCACTGTGCCGAAATTGGAGGTCACAGGCAAAGGTCAATGGGCACAGGGCAGATTTTAACATTTTCTGATGATATGGTCTGACGGAGCAATTGAAAAACTTTTTTGTTTCAGCGGTGATCTAGCATTTTTATGGCTTTATTGAAAGGACCATGAAATGTACTTTCTGCTGACATGCGAAGAATAAGTGTCGGATAACCTTTTGACCCTCAAGAGGCGAGGTAAACATGGATAAATTTGTTTACTGTTAGAAAGAATTTGACTGCCGGGTTTGCTAGTAGAATCTATACATGCCTGGATGTATAAGGCTACAATGTCACACTAAAATTTCAAAAGCTAAATTTGGTTAAAGAAGGTTTATGCTCCTTAAATCGTATAATTTCTATGGCATTCTGTTACTGTCAGTATGTTACATGTAAGGTATGCCACTGCCAGAGGCTACTGCCATGCATGTGTTGGTGGTACGGTGTAGTTTTTGCCTGCGTTAATTGGTTACAGTGGCAGCTCTCTATTGCAGCCCGTAGGCTTGCGTAGGTAAATGGATGAGTGCTTACCTATTCTGTCTTGCAAATAGTTGTTGCTACTATGTACGATGGGAGCTTTCATCTTTAATCTGAAGACACTTAAACGTACGCGCCATCTCGTGGCAACTTTCATAACGATCCCAACGAACATTCCTTTGAGAAGGTTCCTGATACGATCCCTGTGCCTTCCACTGTTTCGGCGATTTTGTGAACACATTTGGGACTAACAGGGTTTACTAGAATCCCACCACTCCACCACAGAGTCACCGCAGTAGACGTTAGATGAGCGCTGTCGCTCCGCGGCACTTGTTTTAAACGTGAAATGGTAAAATAATATGTAGGTACCAGGAACAGTAGCCACAAGTTCCCTTCTCGCTTAACACTACCTTGTCGAGAGGGTCACAAGCCGACGCAATAGAATATTGTTCGTCATGACGTGCGCTGCTATTAAACGTAAAATGATCTAACTTTTTATGATTGTTACCGCTTCTCTGTACTTTCAAGCCTCGATTTATTATATGTGCGCTATCACTGAGCATGTATTGATGTGTCAGCGAGTAATTATTTATAAATTGATAAGATAAAACTAAAAAAAACGCCGCCATTTTCCCATAGATATCCCATCATACGTAGCGAAAAATACATTGCAAACAGTACAAAAAGATAATAAGAACATCCAGTATGGCATTTTACAACGTTCAAATAGTATAGCTGTTCGAAATTCTCTTATTTTAACGTTTATTAGGAGGTAAATAGTAATTAAGAAGTGATGCGATAGTTGCAAACATATAACAGGTGAGGTCAAATGTGGTAATACATTGTTTTATTTACGAAATTTTACGAAATTCGTAGTTTGTTTTCAAGCTACCGGGCATTTCGTATGGAAGGGTGTTAGGCTCCTATGCTGTGTAACAGCCAGAGAGCCTGGTCGGTTTACAGGAACAGATGTCATCTTCAATGCTAGTCATTTTTTATCCCCATTCAGCAGCCACTAGAACTATGAATATTAATCCTATCAATTTAAGTTTGATTCACTTAACAACAGTCCTATTTTTCACTATATATCTTTTCAGTATTCATTCATGCACTGTATGGCATCCTAGCATTAGTGCCATAGTCATAATTACGTTTCTCTTATGTATTTTATAAGGATGATGTCATTGTGTAATATGTACATAAACTATTTCTTTAATAAGACAAATGCCATAGCTTCCTTTCCATTTTTATACCAAATATACACATGCATACATCATTAGTATACACATGCTCGTGATTTCATTTATGGGTTTACGAATCATTTTAATGAATGTACGAGTCTACACACAAAGGAGTGGTTTGTGGATTTACTTAAATGGCAGTGTTTATTTTGACTATCGATATTATAATACGAACTGGGAAGTTATGGAAAAGTAATCAGGACTTTGGCATTGTCACTACTTTGGTGTACATTGCATGTAAAACTACTGCATAGATGTACAGTATGTAAAAGGAGTGGCACAGCATCTATATGGCTGCAAGGTAAATCAAACTAGGTTAATAGACCTGGGATCGGTGGACACTGTCCTTGCCAAATAATACACACACTTATATCTTTGTGAAACGATGTTACACAGATGCTATTTGATAAAACTAGGTCAAACAAAACGTTTTGAAAAATAAGAATTCTGAATGTTGCTAAAAGTTTCTTACCCGTTCTTTGGCCTGTGTGACAGTGTATAGCTTTGGTTTGCATGTTACTTATGGCTCATGTCTGTCATTTACATTCGTGTAGGATTTAAGTGCGAGTGGGCCACCGTGAAAGATAAAACCTTGTACGTGGGTGGGCTGGGAAAGGAATGGACGACAGTTGCCGGCAAGATACTGAACACCAATCCACAATGGGTGAAAGCCATTAGTCCATCAGGAGTTGTGCGGCATCTAGACTGGCATGAAAAATACAATGCCTTGAAGAAATCAGGGGGAATAAACAACACTGGTGAGTGTCTAATCAACGTCTCATGATGCTAGAAAGCATGACATTGAAACGAATAAGCACTGCACAGTTGTATTTACACAAACTATGTTATTGTAACAGGTCGGTTAACTTGGATTTCTCATGAAATAAAACAACTCCTCACTGTATCAAGAAATCCTTGACAACCCTGATTGATTGACAGACTGTTACTTAAGATTCACATGATTGTATATGAGATTGTCAGGCAGATAACTTGTGATTAGAGTGTATCTCGAGGCTTCTGTAATCTCACCCATGTCGTCAATCACGTGATCATGTGTCGCGTTGGGGACATAATCTTGACTAGCACGTGTCGCAGGGCTCCCGTGTGACCTCTCCACTGTATCGTCAATCTCATGGTCGTATGTCGCGCGGAAGACCTACAACTAGCGTGCGTTACTGTGCTCTTGTGGGTGTGTGTGTGTGATCGTTCGAGCGTCGCTGCTGCTTCAGGTTACATCATCCACGAGTCGGCGGTGTGGAGCGACGTGTGGCAGCGGTGGTTCTTCCTGCCGCGGCGCGCGAGCAATGAGCAGTACAACGACGTCGACGACGAGAACAGGGGCACCAACATGTTGTTCACGTGCGACGACAGCTTCAGGAACTGCGGTGAGATGCTGAGCATGACGCTGAAATGTTCACCACATAAGCTCTTTCAATGATGGTGAACTTAGTTTCCCTATATAAGAATAAGGGTAGAGAGAGAGAGAGAGAAAGAGAGTGAGAGACAGAGTGAGAGAGACACGCATGCACACACTCACACGCACGCACGCACGCACGCACGCACGCACGCACGCACGCACGCACACACCGGTAGAGAGACAGATGAGAGGAGATGGAAAGATGATAGTGAACTTTAGTGGTGTGTAAATACAAAATTCTGTAGTTCAAACTATTGAAAAACTGTATTGGAATCTTATAATAAATTCTTATGAATAGTGTTACATCTCAAGTCTCAAATCTTCATTTGTTTTTTTCAGAAATGAAAAAAATAGGCAAGATCATTCCAACACATGGCTTTTCGTCGTTTAAATTTATTCCCGGTACTGGGGATAAAATCATCGTTGCGATCAAGTCAGAGGAGAATGCAGATGCAGAAACGGCAGCTGCGTTCATCATGGCTTTTACTATCGATGGCAAGATACTGATGGATGAGACAAAGATTGGTGATTTTAAGTTTGAAGGTGTAGAGTTTATCTAAGTTTGAGGCAAGGCATGAGAAAGGGAGAAAGGAGAGAAGAATCCAAGAATTGATGCATAATATATTCAAGAAAATCTTGCCTCGATTGAAATGACCTTTTCAAAACAATGAAGATGGTCTTATGCTCCATTACCACATACCATTAATTTATGGCACATGAATTTGACACGTCACCACATTGGATGGTACTCGATCTGAGAAGCAGGGGCCACTTTTCACGTGACCTTACTTGTTGTTTCTAAGATAGGTTTTATACGAGGCCAATCGATATGAAAATAGAAAGAGCTATTTTTGTAAAAGTCGTATACAGAGTGAAAGATGATGGAAAGATGCATGGCTATACACACATTGCACCTATGAGAGTTATGCTGTTCCGTACCCGTTTTTGGGGTGAATCAATTGTGCTTGTGATATTCACATTTACCTAACCATGTTAAGTAGTATTGAATGTTGCTATTGGTATTAATTTATAATTTTAATTGTAAAATATCTTGTATCGATATCGTTGATCAATGTATATGCCCTGTTTGCGTGCTTGTATGTAGATGTATCCTGTTTTGTTTTGATGAAAATAAATAAGAAATCACGTTATATTGCGTGTTTCTCTGAACCACGACATGATCGTTTTTCATATAATTATACATGCAACTCCAGCCATGTTGAATGCCTTATGTAAAAGTGCTGCACGACATTTTATTTATCTTCAGCTTAATATATATGTACACTGATACTGCAGTAGATACACACCACATACATTTACAATACAAATTACATTATCAGTTATTCAACACATAGACTTAATGACAGCTATCTATAAATAAGTGACACGCCAGTGTGAGTAACAAAATGCTGCCATCGCTATGCTTGACTATGCCTCGTAATAGAAGCCAAGAGGGGTTTGTGTCATGAACAAGACACTGCTCTAAAATTGTATTAACCACAGATGCATTCAAGCAACATAATGACTGTGTTAACCTGCCAAGTATTTTGTCCCTTAACATGTTTCTGTGCCAGGTGGCTGTTGTAGTGTGTGGGGTGTATAGTAACACAAGATGGGGACAGGCCAAACATGACCTCTCAATGACAGTGCCAAATACTGAGTAATTTAAACACTGTTAGAAACTGCTGGGAGATTCATGCTTCTGTTCAGCGAAAAAAATACACGGGAGCGGCGAGCGATTTCGCTCCCGTCAGCTTTCAAAGCGCTCTGGTAACAACAATTACGAGAGCGAAAATTTTGGAAGATACGATACTGGAGCCCACCAAGTTTTTGCTCGGGCATTAACAATAAGTTTTTATATCGCAGGGGTTAATTATCGTGGGGAGTGAGGGCACGACCAGTGACACCAGACACGCGCGTAACCAAAGCTGTTAACTGAATTCGTCACTGATTTGTAGAAAGTGAACTATTTTTATTCAGTTATATATCTAGAAGCAATGTAAACTGTATATACTTAAAAAGATTCTAGGCACTTGTAACTTTGCGGATGTGCGGCAGCATTGATCTATGCATGGGGGTACCGTGGACTGGGGAGGAGAAAAACGAAAGTAAAACCTTACCCAGAAGCTCCCGGCATTCCTAGAGATTCCAGTGCAAGTCTTTTTTAACATACTCAAAGTAACTAAAAACTCTTTCTGAAGTTCTGAACTTGCTCAGTCGATGTAAAAATAAAGTTGAAAGATGAAAAGAAATAAAGTAAAAAAAATAAACTTGAAAATAACCATACCATCATTACCATGATTATAATTCTTGATTTCCTGTCTTTGTCATGACTATGTGTACTGTGTGTCTGTGTGAATGAAATTGAATAAGAATGTGATTGGTTTCTTAGTCGAGTGAAATGAGATAAAATAATGTGATC
>NW_014577410.1:358908-373613 GCF_000485595.1 Priapulus caudatus
GCAAACATATAACAGGTGAGGTCAAATGTGGTAATAGGGTCATTCCGTGTCAAATCACCCAAAAAAAATGGAAATTTACACCTGACCTCCTTCAAATTGGCTGAAATTTGGTTTATGGGGTAATTTAGGCTGAAAAAGCTGAAATTTCAAATTTCAGCTCCGTTGGACAAACGGTTTTCGCGCTACGGCACGCCCTTTTTTGGCGATTTTGGCCAAAATGGACGCACCCGTCAATTTTCAAATGGTCATATCTCTGTAACTACTAGGCCAAATTGGTTGATATTGGTGTCTTTGGAAAGCTAATTGCATAGGCAATCCAAATCTGTCATTATTTGTTATATAGGAGCAGTTTAAAGTTTGATGACCTTTTGACCTTGAATTTGACCTTGAATTTGACCCTGTGGATCACGTAACCTTGAGATGAACTTCATTGAAAATTATACCTCAACATGTTTTCTACATAATATACAAAAATTGGAGATATAATATTTTTTGTTTGCTTTCCAGCTCTTCTCAAAGTTGCATAGTAGGTGCAATAATGCCTATATTCCTATGCAATGCTGTACATGTAGGCACATATGTATACCATTTCAGTCTATTTCGGATATCAAGTTAATCCCAAACATTGGCTTTGCTGTACATAACCTGATTGAGAATGACAGGTGGCAATAACATTCTAAATGACTATTCAGTCTAATGAAAAATCATTATATTACCATGTTTTCAATTATCAATAATTCATTGATTATCAATGATCAAGTCCGGATGCACACTTGAAATCCTCGCAGCATCGTTTTCTGAGATGAAGTACTTTCTGGAAGAGGCTGATGTAAGAGATGGGGTGTTGATTAATTGTACACAGAATATCATCTTCTGTAACCCAGCATTGATCTGTTTCCAATGGCCATTTGAATTGCTTGGTAGGTCCATGAGGGTGCATAAAATTGATGTGGTAGTCACCAAACTCCTCCGAAATTTCCTCCACCATGCCAATCCACGGAAAGCCGTCATAAAGACAGCAGACCAAGTTTTGTTTCTTTATTTCTGATTGCACAGATGGTTCTGGTTCTATAGTTCTGCATCATTACTGTCTCAGAACTTCTTTGCAACATCACATGGCAAGAGTGCCTGTGACGGTATAGGAGGGACTGTCATTAAGCGACTAGTCACCAAGGCTAGCCTGCAGCGCCCATATAATGACCAGATTCTGACAGCGGACGGAATTATGGATTTCTGCGTGGAGAATATCCCTGGTATCACGTTTTTCAATGTGACACCTGACCAGAGGATGTAACTCAATCAGCTTCAGAGTTAAAGGACAGGTTTGATATGGTGAAAACTATCAAAGAGACACTGCAATACCACAGATTCGTTCCAGTCTCCAACTCTACGCTACATGTGTACAAGTTGAGTAACCAAGCTGGCCCTGCGGATTTAGTACATGTTTCAGACAGTAATGATGCAGAACTAGAACCAGAACCATCTGTGCAATCAGAAATAAAGGAACAAAACTTGATCTGCTGTCTTTATGACGGCTTTCCGTGGATTGGCATGGTGGAGGAAATTTCGGAGGAGTTTGGTGACTACCACATCAATTTTATGCACCCTCATGGACCTACCAAGCAATTCAAATGGCCATTGGAAACAGATCAATGCTGGGTTACAGAAGATGATATTCTGTGTACAATCAACACCCCATCTCTTACATCAGCCTCTTCCAGAAAGTACTTCATCTCAGAAAACGATGCTGCGAGGATTTCAAGTGTGCATCCGGACTTGATCATTGATTACCAAACTCACAAAAATGTCTACAAATCAACGAGTGAACGCAACAGAACAAATAGCACGTCAACAAAAAGTTCCCCCGCTCAGGGCCACTACACATGCGCTATACAGACCTTGTATATGAGTCCACCAGAGGGCGCGCACGTGAGTACGTGTTTTCCAGTGGAGTCGAATGAGAAGAGGTTCCCGCGTGGCGTGAAGCTCTGCTGCTTGCCTCCCATGCCAACGGCGTTAAACGGACCCGTTGCTCCGTTGTGGATGCCTAGCTCTACCAGCCGGCGACCCGACCTCTTCAGCAAACTCCACTGTACGAACTACACAGAAGGTAAGCAGATGTTCTGAGTATCGGCATTTCGTCCCATCACGATTTATTCGAGCATTTACTTTTACGCGACCATACTGGAATCGCTAAACTGGAAGGTACACGTTTAGTCAGGGAAAAGTAGTGGAGGATTTTTATTTGTCCACGACACAATGGTGTTTGAGATTTTTCAGCCTATAAGAATTTTGCTCAACGTTTTGGTGACAATTCACGTTGCTGGGTCCTATGAGTTTTCTCACAATATATGTCACCTATCGTCCTCACTCCCACTGCATTTCACAAACGTTTGAATATAACTCATCCGGTTGACTCAATGTGGAGTAAGATAAAATAAGTAGTAAAGACATGCATCTCCATCTTGTTCGATCACAATCAGCAGTCTCTACCCACCTGGACGTCACTACACATGTAAGAGCAAAATGTAGCGCCGCTCCATGCACCCAACTTGCTGTCACTACCTATGCACGAGTGAGAAAAACGGCCCTCTATACCTACCTTGCCATCGCTGCCCATGCTGTAGCACGAGTTTTCGTCCTCGCTGAATCGTACGCTGTGGACTTGACCCTGGTGAGCCTTCCAGCTAGCTATCGATTCATTTCTCTGCATATCTGCAGATAACAAACCATAAATAGTACTAGTATGGCACCCTTACAAGGTTAATGTGGAACTAGCTGTCCACCGACCCACCCCATAGCACCAATACAAGTTCTCTATACACAGAAGTTCACACTAGTTGATTTTATCTACTTCAAAACTTGAATATTTTTATGAATACACAATGTTACTGTATACATGAATATTGCTATTAAGTTGCATCTCAAACACATCTGCATAAGCGAACTCTTCTTCGACTTCCCCCCCCCCCAATTTCTATGGAAATGCAACGTGAATTAAAAAGGTACTAATTAACGCCTAACAAATTTACATGCGGAACACTCCCATACACTTACCGTAGAGAGATATGACACCACCAGTGCTTCCAGTAACTAGCAGGTTGCCATTGTGGTTAAATGCGGTACAATTTACACATCTGTCATCCGAATCTAGTGGCAGCAGTCGCTGTGATGAGAAGCAGACACATTATTAAAATTACACTATATTGACTGACAATGCTAATAAGTACTAACCAGATTGCATTTATACTATATAAAATGTCAGCATTACTCAGTGTTTTAGCATATAACACAAATAGAATAATTTGTCCATACAATGAAGGTGTGAACTACATCTTTACAGCTAAACAGTTACTCTTATATAAAGTTTTAGTATTTTCACTCTAATCAGCTTAGACATGTTCATGACATATCTGTATTATTATATATAACGTTATATATTATTATAATTATATCTTTATTTATATTATTATATATGTTTATGACATGTCTGACTCGTTATAAAAAACGTTTTCAAATACAATTGTAATCGTTATGAAAAAAGACGTTTAATGGTAATATGATTCATTTTACCTCTATTTTCATGTTTTTGGTGCTGCAGACATACATTCTGCCTTTGCATTGGTCCCACTGCAATTCTGTGCTTGGCTTTGCTGCACATGAGCATACAAAGCTGGCTCCTGAAGGGCTGCTAGCTATGGACAGTACCCTAAAACAGAGACTCACTCAGCACTACCCTGAATTACACACACTCACTGAGTGCTAACCTGAAACATACCCACATGGCAGATGCAACATGCATTTTACCATTTATTTTCCCACATGTTCAAAATATGTGCAACATATTTTTACCTTGGGAAGCTTTGGTCCACAATGATTTCATTTAAGTTCTTTTTCTCCACTGTATCAAACATTCTCACTGTGCCCATCCTACTACCAAGTAACAACTGAAATTTGAAATCCTTTCATTAGATACTGTAACACCATATACGACACAGCTACACAAGAAAGTGAGAATTATACATTGACTCATTTTATTGAATTTACCAAATTATGTTGCTATTGTTTCAGTGATTATCAAATTGAAATCACAACATTGAAATCAAGAAAGGCAAGATGAAACATATTAGTGGGCATGCTCCCTGCAATAAATTAAAAGAGAAAAACACGAAAAAGACCGAGCATAGAAGTTATTGGCTACAAAGACAATGCTTACGTATCGATCCATCTTCCCTGACCATTCCAACGTCTGGAGTGGAGATTTCGTCATCACCACGACAACTGTACTCGGGACTGGACTTACCGACCAAACTCTGAAATACATCATCACATGTCTATCTGTAACACCATAGGTAGAGGAGAAATCCCTCCCTCAGTAAAAAAAATATACTCAAGCTCAGTCGCCTCTATAGAAAGGACACCTGTGAAACCACCTCTATAGTACAGACGTCTGTCTGTAAAAAAAAAACTGTAAACAAAAAGTATAGATGTTTGCCTTGATTGACCGTCACATACAGGTCTGACTTCACTCAGTAGACGAGAATGCAAGAATGCACGACGAATAGAGTGAACGTACTTGACTATTCCATCGAGGTCGCAGCTTGCCACCATGCCCGCCAGGGGGCTGAAGCGACAGTGTACGATGGCCGACTGATGCTCCCTGTACTCATCCTGACTGAGCAGCAGGAACGGTGGTGCCTCCTTGCTCTCCTCTTCCTCACCTGCAACGAGCGCTAGGTGTTCACGATGCGCACAATCGCATCACGAGTGTCATCTCATCTAATGAACTGGACTAATTAGAATTAATTAATCAGGAAGTGGTTATCGTAACTGCCACTGCTGAACATTTTACTATTTTTTGTTTGTTTTATTCGCGTTGAAGATGCTGACCGAAGCTATACTCGCTCCTAAGGTACAGATGACCATAGACTGTTTACGCCTAGTAGCAAGCATTAGAAATACACAAAGTAACCAGTGAATCTCTGGTAGTAATGACCCCTATAACGTAGAAATGAATATATAGATGCGCCTGTAACCTGTAGCATACAGGTGGATTAATTGAGAGACAGACCGACTACCAGACACTCACCCATACTGTTCTCACTAATCTCCGGGGGAGGGGAGGTCGGTGATTTGATTTCTTCCTGCAACACAGATGGCACCACTGTGACTGTAGAGTAATATTCACAACCACCTGCACAAACTCGGCAGCTTAAAACAAGTAGCTCGTTTTTTTTACATAAATTTTGGGTATACAACACATCGCACGTTACAACCGGAGAGAATGTGCCGTTGTCGCTCACTTTAGCATTAGTCTTGAGCTTTGTGGCTTCACTGCTGTTACTCAGCAGCTCTTGTCTCTGTCTCTCCATGTCCTGCCGCTCTTGTTGCAAACGCTGCTGTTTGCTCCTCTCAGAGGGCGCCACCTGCTCAGATCGAGGCGAGTTTCCACTGGCGATGGGTGAAGGCTTCGCTATGCTACCTAGTAAGACAAATCCCATCATGTATGATAACAGCCACCAATTAAAATGCGCAAGCAATGATTTATCTCGACTGGGCGAATACATTTTATGAAAAACCCAACTGCACAACATAATAAAAAAACAAACGATGCAACGAATTCACCGCTGCTCTATGTAGAGGTTTTCTCTAGTCATTCGTTTAACATAGAATGGTGAACGACGTGTCGGCTTCGACGCTCGCTCACCGGTGGGAGTGATGTGGCGGGACCGCTGCCGTGATGGAGGCTGCTGCAGCTGTGAGCCCCGGCTGTTCACTTTCCCATTAGCTGCTGTCGACAGACTACTTCTTTCATCGCTAGGGGATGTTGCCAAGGTTCGCTTTGGTATCTACGTGGAGAGGCATGCAGGAAAAGTACAGGTAGAGTAAAAGCTGCGCATAGGTAATGCGGATTTAAACCACAAGTAAAGCATAGGTAAAATGCAGGTAAAACACTCGTAAAGTATGGGGTAAGCATATACATAACGTACAGGTAAACGACAAGTAACACAAGTAATGTGGATTTAACTCACGGGTAAAGCATAGGCAATACACAGATGAAATATTGGTAAACTATAGGTAAAACATGTAGGTAAATCACAGGTAAATGGTAACGTGTGTTTGTTTGCTTACCTGACTCTGTGTAGTCGTTGGCTGTGTCTGTGAGACGGCCACCGTCGTCAATGGTGTTGGCTTCTTGCTAAGTGTCGGTGACACAGATGGCAGACTGATATTTTTGATAAACGACTTGATTCCTTTTGACTCAGAAGCAGAGCTTGGCGGAGATTCTCTGCATCAGGCAGGCCAGAATTTTAGTTTACAAACACATGAACATCATACATATCATACACACATACATAGCATGACATTCAAACAAATGATACACAGCATGTGGTAATCTATAATATACACGTGTTCTGTGTTACGATTCTTGGTTTACTAAATATTTGTGATTCTTGGTTCAGTGAATTCTTGCTATTTGTGTTTTTGTGAACATGTATGATTAATGATTTAGCAGATTCTTGCAATTCTGTGCAGACTCACAAAATAAATACAAACAATTTTGCCTGGCAAGACAGAGATATGAATATGTGCAGCTGCTCACTTGACCATAACTCTGCATGTCACGGCCGTAACTAACGATCGAGGCGTGACAAACCTGGCTATGCAGAAGAAGTCATCCATGAGATCAGAGCCTGTGGAGATAAAATCTTCATCTTCCATCTTCTCCTGCTTCGATTTCGCCGCTCCTGCCGTCTGCTCACCACTCACTGCAGCAGCAAGCTGCAACGACAGCAGAACAGTCGTCATTGTTTAAACCAGACTGCTTCCTTGTCTTTGTTTATGGAAGCAGGCTTAGAAGGCAGCTGTCATTAAAATTCTGACTAACCAATGTCCACATCAGCTCTGTCTGATACAGCAACAGTTCCTTTATAAATTTGGCACTAACAAAGAAAGATCTACTATAGTGTATATTATAGTATATATTATAGAATCTTCTATAAAGAAAGATGAGTTTTTATAGTGATGCACAGATGCATATCGGTGCTCGCATCCTTATTCTATCATGACGCACGCATGCTCACCTGTTCTCTCAGTCTAGCGTTCTCGTCCAGCAGTTCCTTGAATCTCTGCTGCTCAGCCTCGTACTGCATCAGCTGCGGCTTCGGCAACGCCTGGAAAATGGCGGCAAGAAAGTTGTGCAGCGAGAGCCAAAATATGTCCTGCCACTGGCGCGTGAAGTAGGTGCTGAATGCTGGGTTCTCCTCCGCAGCCTTGATGTATGGCAACGCTGGGAGACAGATGATGAAACGACACAGGTGATGAACAAGACAAATGATCAGCAACACTGCAAAACCGATCATCATGTGATTAACCATATCCTGCGTGATTCTCGTAAAGTCTCCTAATCATTTAGATGTTCATCTATTTGTAATATAACACAATAAATTATGTAAGGTTATAACAGGAGTACAAGAGTAGCATGCTGTTTATTCCCTATAATATATATTACTTCTGATAATAAGATATGTATATAGAAGTGTCATGTAACCACTGCACTTATTGCAAGATTATAGCATGCATCTTGCTTCACAAGCAGATAAAACTCACCAAACCAATCTTTCCATTCTGATTGGTTTTGTAGTTCTGGAGTCATCTTCTCAAAGAACTCTATCACTTTGTCCACTTTGTTATTCTGATACGCTATGACGAGGTATGTCTTGAGTAGATTCACCTCCAATTTGCGTGTATGTAAGGAGTATCGCTACAATAGATACATAGTACACATAACAAACCACCTGCCTTACAATTTGAAAAACAGAAGCACAAAAATGATCAAATGACCATTGTTTATTTGTAAACACTTTGCCTGAAGTCATGAATGACAATGAAGCATGCTAAGGGGTTCACCTAGTCATATTTAAAATTCCCTTGAATGCAACAGATTTTCGGTGAGTAATAATCAATACATTATAAATATAAGGTGGCGAATTTTGCCAATAATTACCTGTGGTAATCTGGAGAAGAATCGTCGGTCTAGATGACACCAGTACTCACGCAACGACACCAGTTCATGGTTGCTAACAAAGCTGTTCAACTGCTCAATAAGCTTGTCAATCTGAGAAGAAATGTTCATACAACATACAGTACTGCCATGACGTAGTTCAACTTTTAGTAGGTAGTAGGTAGTAGTACTAGTAATGCTACTGCTACTAGAGCTACCGATAATCGATATAGCATTATGCATATATGGATATGCAACTGCATCAGTGCATGATCATGATATTGACACTATGACTATGAGTTTGGCTCATAGGGTCTATATGTCCCCCAGGGTACTGCCAGAACGTACCGCTGGAGGTATGCGTCCGTATACCAGAACGTACCCTGGTAACTTATCTAGCTGATATGGTTAGGGTTAGGGTTTAGGGTTAGGGTTAAGGTTGAGGTTAAGGTTAGGGTTAGGTTAAGGAGTAAGGCGTAGGCGACTCCCTACTCGTTAGTGGAGTAGGCGAGGTATGATCCGGCATAGCAGATAGTAGTATTTAGTACTAGGGTACGTTCCGGTATACCGCCTGGGGGACATAGACCTTATCAGTATCAGCATGAGTTTGTTGTACATATAGTTACTAGAGCTCATAGGGTCTATGTCCCCCAGGGTACTGCCGGAACGTAACCTGGCGTCGGTTCGGTATACCGGAACGTACCTGGTCACTATTTGATATGGTTTAGGGTTAGGATTGGGGTTAGGGTTAGGGTTAGGGTTAGGGTTAGGTTCGGGTTAGGGTTAGGGAGTAGGCGTAGCAGGGCGTCGGAACTGCGCGGCAGCTGCGGCGACCGCCGCGGCACTTTTTTCAGGCCATAAATTTTCCGTAACCAATATCTTTCAATAATTTATACGTCTTTTGGCCGGTACATATATCATGTATATACGTGTAATCTAGGCCGCCTATAAGCAGCAGACCAAGGGTCAGATGAGGTCAGGGTCAGGGTCGTGTAGAGGGGTGGGTCTAGGGGGCGGGGACCCCTCCTGCCCACGCAGAAAACGCATCTGAGGGGGTCTGTAATTTCAAAAATTTCTGGGGAGGGCCACGTCAGTCCCCCCCTTCGCCGTGCAAAAACGTCTCAAATGTCAGGAAAACTTTCTTAAACACGTTATTAGAATGTTACTGATAATGTTAACCTAAAAGAAACACTTCCCATACATTCAAGGAACATAACTTTGTTAGCTTGGGTATGTCTTACGGTTAGAACCCCCCCCCGTGGTCCAAATCGCTGTACACGCGCCTCGCAGGTCCCTGTAGCTATAAAATTTTATAATCCAGAACTCTGGCAGCACATTCCTCTGGCTCACGCGTACTTACTCCTGATTCTATGCAGGCAGCATGCGTTGACGTTATATTTGAGGGAGCATGATGCTTCGCTCGGCGTCAGCGAGTTTCATGACGAATATTACAAGTTCGTTTGTGAGCACCAGTACAATTGTCTGCATTGTCTTGAATGGGAATGTATTTCAGGAAGTTTACCAAGTTATTCCACTGTAAAAGTGAGAAAAATTTATTTGGAGTTTTTTTGGTCATTATTGAATATTTTATTCTATGTTAAGCAACAAATCTTTCAAATCATCATGTATTTTTCTAACAATTAACAGTGAAACACTTTTTTGTGCTAAATCACAATGCTCAGGAATGCACCAGAGCCCACCATTTGCCTGTTAGATTTAAAATTTTCACGGGGGAGGGCATGCCCCAGACCCCCCCCCACTAGGGGTGGCTTTGCCTCCCGGGGCTCGCCCTAGCTATCACCAAAGCCGCGGCACTATTTTATTGCCCTTCGAACGCCTTTGGGCGTGGCGACTCCCTAGACTCGTTAGTGGAGTGGCGAGGTATGATCGCGGCATACGCTAACCTATTATATTGTATAATATTATATTTATATTGATGTAAATGACATTGGTTTTATTGGGACCCATGTTCTCTATCCTTGAAACCGGACAGGGCCCCCTCTCAGCGTTACTAGAGCTAGTTGTACCACAATGCATTGGTTTTCGATACATGAATTGCATGCACATGGTGCAGGATGGTATGGATTTAATGATCGCGATATGTCTATTGTGCAACATAATGCTATATGTACACATTTTGGTCATTGTCAACTATTCGGTTTTGTTTGACAACAAGGCACTTGAAGGCTGAAGCAGCAACGGGCTAAATGATCAACTGAACTGGCTACCGACCCTCTCACTCGTGGCCATTATTGGCTAGTGTTTTTCGAGGCTTAGCTCTAAGTATTTTATGAGATTTTAAAGATATTACCCTGAAGCCTTTGTCTTTATGCTGTCTTTAGTTCAAATCTAAGCTTTTTAGAGTTGCTGTATGTTGTTCTAAATGCCAACATATTCCTTAATCATATCGTCAATAAAATTTGGCATGTAGCCATTTTTACGCAAACAACTTAGATGTACAAGGCGATGAACCTGAATTGGTCATGTACTTGTGATGCTATAGGCGACCATTTTAGATCGAAGTTTTCGTCAAGTAGTTTTTGCGGCTGTTTTGGCGGCGCGACTGTTGCACGCTTACACTCAGGGGCGGCGCCACAGGGGGATAGGGGGGGGGGGGCGGTCGCCCCCCTATCATTTGCAAGAAAAAGGAAAAGAAGAAGAAGAAAAAGAAAAGAAAGAAAAAAGAACAACAACAAGGAAAAGAAGGAGAAGAAGAAGAAAAAGGAAAAGAAGAAAAAGAAAAAGAAACATCTTGCAAATGTCTTGCAAATGATTAGGGGGAACGTGGATGTGCACGTGCGTGGTGTGTGCACGTGCGTGTGTGTGCACGTACAGTGCGTGGTTTGCGTACGAACACCGGGCGTGCGTGTGCACGTAACAACGTGCGTGTGTACGTACACGGTGCCGTGGTTGTGTGGCGTGCGTGGTGCACGTAACCGTGCGTGCGAGCGTGCGTGGCGTGTGTGTGCACGTACACGTGCGTGCGTGTGTAACTACAAGTTGCGTGCGTGTGCATGTACACGGCTAACTACTAACGCTTATAACGAAAACAATGCCAAGCTATGACACAAAGAAGGGTCAAAGGCGCCGCCTGTCTGTTGTTAGTTTTTGTATTATTTATTTATTTAGTTGAGTATTTTTTAGTGCGTGTGCACGTACACGTGCGTGCGTGTGCACGTACAGTGCGTGCGTGTGCTCGTACCAAGTGGCGTACGGCGTGTGCACGTACACGGCTAACTACGAATCGCTTATAACCACTGATCTCTATAATATAATCATATATTTATATATCATATATATATAATCATCTGATTATATTATATAGAGTAGTGCTTATAACGAAAACAATGCAGCTATGACAAAAAAGCGTCAAAGGCGCCGCCTGTCTGTGTAGTATGGTAATTATTTAATTATTTTTAGTTGAGTAGTAATTTTATAATGTTTTTCTCAATAAAAATAGCATGCATTGCGGGCGGTATGCTGGAAACACCTGCGAAAATTTCGAGTGGTTTACGGCTCCTCGTCAGCTCATGTAAGGTTACGCAAAGGTTTACGTAAATTTTAGCTTGATGAATCGCGCACCTAAAACGGCTCGCTTGTGTACCGCGAAATCGTACGCAAACTTTACTAAAATAACTGCGTTGATAAATCGCAACTAAGCAAACGTCGATTGCGTACACAAATTTACGCAAAATATTTTGGCGTACGCAGCTTGATGAATCATGAATCTACCCGTGACCCACCTGTCAGTGCAAGCGACACGGTATCAGAGTCTAAAAGTTTCCAGGGGCGTGTATAGGGGGGGGGGGTCCAGGGGGTCCGGACCCCCCCCCCTGCTCGCCGCAGAAAACGCATGCTGAGGGGGTCTAATTTCAAAAAAATTACCCACCCGAACGATTACCCACCCGGACAATTACCCACCCGGACAATTACCCACCCGGACAATTACCCACCAGGACAATTACCCACCAGGACAATTACCCACCAGGACAATTACCCACCAGGATATTACCCACCGGACAATTACCCACCAGGAAAATTACCCGCCAGGACAATTACCCACCTAACCTTCCAATAAGGAAAAAATTCCCCCTTCCGTAAATTTTTGTCCGCTGCAATACATAATGTATGTCTGGAAAAGAGAGAAATGCCTACCCCATGTGTTCAGAGAACAGCGGCGTCGATAATTGGGACGGGGAGGGGGAGTCGCCCCTACCCCTCCTATAATGACGGAAATGTTGTATCCCCAAATGATATTGCTCTTGGCCATGTACGTTATGTTATGTAACTGTTTGTGCGTGTGTGCGTATATGTGGCTGGCTGTGTGCGTGCGTGCGTGTCTGTGTGCGTGCGTGCGTGTCTGTGTGCGTGCGTGTGTGTGTACGTGAGTGAATATACTGATTCACAAGAATTTATTACAAGTGTTAATACTTGTGTCAAGTGGGGGGCCATGCCCTCCGAAAATCTTTTTTATTTTGATGCAAAATGGTTCAATTTGACGCATTAATTCTAAGGTCATCTATCTGCATTTTTTCCTAGCTTATATTTTAGTAGGATTGATGATATTTATCAGCAATTTGACCACATGACAAATACATCATTAGTTTACTGCAAAAAATATACGTACTTAATTGTCA
Organism: Priapulus caudatus; assembly: GCF_000485595.1. Taxonomy (NCBI): domain Eukaryota; kingdom Metazoa; phylum Priapulida; class Priapulimorpha; order Priapulimorphida; family Priapulidae; genus Priapulus; species Priapulus caudatus. Next base: position 371,551 of record NW_014577410.1, read on the forward strand.
ATTTTTACAGCGTGATATATATAATTGCTTTTAAAGGTCATGTAATATGCCACTGTTGAAGTACTGTATATTTGCATATGTACATCCCTTCTTCACTTATGAATAGTTATAACAATAATTTAGACAGTGCGGCCAAAAATGAAACAATGGTCTTTCTGACTGCTTGTGTAATGAATAGAATTGTGAATAAAGTTTCAAAATCATAACTGAATTGTCTAATATGAGGTTTTAAATCATTGTTTTCACATTTCATCTCTGAATGTATACAAGATTTTTAGTTTTTATGTGATACAGGTAGTGATAATGTACATTATGAAAACACATAATTTTCCATTATATCGCAATATATACATCTAATGATGTATTCAATAAATTCCGAATTTTAACAACCGCTTGAGGGGAGCAGACTGCAATTTCAGGCAATCGATAAATCGAACGCTTATGGTAGGATACGCGAGCATGAAGATGCACAGATGGACTCAGCATGCGAGCGATTAGGCGCGGGGAGCGACGCTCGCGCGAGTATCGTCAGCACTGTCGCGTAGGCAAAGTCGTTAGTGGAGTAGGCGAGGTATGATCCGGCATACCCTAACCTATTATATTGATATAATATTATATTTATATTGATGTAAATGACATTGGTTTTATTGGGACCCATGTTCTCTATCCTTGAACCGGACAGGGCCCCTCTCAGCGTTACTAGAGCTAGTTGTACCACAATGCATTGCCATTGGTTTTCGATACATGAAATGCATGCACATGGTGCAGGATGGTATGGGATTAATGATCCGATATGTCTATTGTGCAACATAATGCTATATGTACACATTTTGGTCATTCAACTATTCGGTTTTGTTTGACAACAAGCACTGAAGGCTGAAGCAGCAACGGGCTAAAGTAATGATCAACTGAACTGGCTACCGACCCTCGTGCCATTATTGCTAGTGTTTTTCGAGCTTAGCTCTAAGATTTTATGAGATTTTAAAGACATACCCTGAAGCCTTTGTCTTTATCTGTCTTTAGTTCCAAATCTAAGCTTTTTAGAGTTGCTGTAAGTTGTCTAAATGCCAAATATTCCTTAATCATATCGTCAATAAAATTGCATGTAGCCATTTTTACGCAAACAACTAGATGTACAAGGCGATGAACCTGATTGGTCATGTACTTGTGAAGCTATAGGCGACATTTTAGATCGAAGTTTTACGTCAAAGTAGTTTTGCGGCTGTTTGGCGGCGCGACTGTTGCACGCTTACACTCAGGGGCGGCGCCACAGGGGGGATAGGGGGGGGGCGGTCGCCCCCCTATCATTTGCAAGAAAAAGGAAAGAAGAAGAAGAAAAAGAAAAAAGAAAAAAAAAAGAAAAAGAAGAAGAAGAAGAAGAAGAAGAAAAAGAAAAAGAAACATCTTGCAAATGTCTTGCAAATGATAGGGGGAACGTGGATGTGCACGTGCGTGTGTGTGCACGTGCGTGTGTGTGCACGTACACGTGCGTGCTTGCGTACGTACACGGGCGTGCGTGTGCACGTACACGTGCGTGTGTACGTACACGTGCGTGGTTGTGTGCGTGCGTGTGCACGTACACGTGCGTGCGAGCGTGCGTGCGTGTGTGTGCACGTACACGTGCGTGCGTGTGTAACTACAAGTGCGTGCGTGTGCACGTACACGTGCGTGCGTGTGCATGTACACGGTTAACTACTAACGCTTATAACGAAAACAATGCCAAGCTATGACAAAAGAAGCGTCAAAGGCGCCGCCTGTCTGTGTTAGTTTTTGTAATTATTTATTTATTTTTAGTGCGTGCGTGTGCACGTACAAGTGCGTGCGTGTGCACGTACAAGTGCGTACGGCGTGTGCACGTACAAGTGCGTACGGCGTGTGCACGTACACGGCTAACTACGAAATCGCTTATAACGAAAACAATGCCAAGCTATGACAAAAAAGCGTCAAAGGCGCCGCCTGTCTGTGTAGTATGGTAATTATTTAATTATTTTTAGTTGAGTAGTAATTTTATAATGTTTTCTCAATAAAATAATGTATGCTGCGGTATGCTGGAAACACCTGCG
>NW_014577410.1:373623-374829 GCF_000485595.1 Priapulus caudatus
TGGTGGGTAAGTGTCCGGATGGGTAATTGTCCGGGTGGGTAATTGTCCGGGGGGTAGTTGTCATAGTGGGTAATTGTCCTGATGGGTAATTGTCCTCGGGTGTAATTGCCCTGGTGGGTAATTGTCCTGGTGGGTAATTGTCCGGATGGGTAATTGTCCGGGTGGGTAATTGTCCGGGGGGTAGTTGTCATAGTGGGTAATTGTCCGGGTGGGTAATTGTCCTGGTAGGTAATTGTCCTGGTGGGTAATTGTCCGGGTGGGTAATTGTCCGGGAGGTAGTTGTCCTAGTGGGTAATTGTCCTAATGGGTAATTGTCCTTGTGGGTAATTGTCCTGGTGGGTAATTGTCCTGGTGGGTAATCGTCCTGGTGGGTAATCGTCCGGGTGGGTAATCGTCCTGGTGGGTAATCGTCCGGGTGGGTAATCGTCCTGGTGGGTAATCGTCCGGGTGGGTAATTGTCCTGGTGGGTAATTGTCCCGGGGGTAATTGTCCGGTGGGTAATTGTCCAGTGGGTAGTTGTCCGGATACGGCAAAGGTTATATATATATATTATCTTTCTCTCTCTTTTTCCTAAATTAAATTCTAAATTAGCTACATAACACAATTTCCTGCAGTTCAGGATTATAACATAAAATTAGGCGCAAATACACTTTCCAACCGGCACGCATATATTTGCAAATTAATTAGACTAATAGTGCGTCAATATACTCAATATTAACCAAGCTTATAGCTAAGAAATGGATCTATATGTATGTAGAATTCTAGAATTATAAACCAACTCGTTCGCGAGATATGATAGTTAATACACTCTCTTGCCGCCTATAGCCGTGCGTATATTAGCCTATGCGCGATAACGCGCGCATATATTTGCAAATTAATTAGACTAATTGTACGTCAATAGACTCAATATTTACAGAACTTATAGCTCAGAAACGTGCCTATATGTATGTAGAATTCTAGAATTATAACTCGTTCGCGAGATATGAGAGTTAATACACTTTCCTGCCGCCCATAGCCGGCTCCACGCAATAGGCGTCAGTATGCGTGATACCGCGCGTAGATATTTGATAATTAATTAATCTAATCGCGCTTCTATCTAGATGTATCTTGTATCTAGATTTCTAGAATTGTAACTCAATTCGTTCTCCAGATATGAGAGGTAATACACTTTCCTGCCGCCTATAGCCGTGCGTATATTAGCCTATG
>NW_014577410.1:376003-385071 GCF_000485595.1 Priapulus caudatus
AAACTTTACACTTTTCACATGTACTGGAATTACAACCATTCACGGAGTGAAACATGTTTCTTTTTATGGATACTGAAGTCTTAGAAAAAAAGGACTGGAATCCCCTTTCAATATACTCAAAGAATATATCCTGGTGCCAATTGGCATCTACAAATGAAATTTTATGGAAATTGGGAGGGTGTGCAAATAAGGGCTACTACCTTTAATGTAAATACTGTAGCTTAAGTAATAGACTTTTGTTTACACTGTATCTAAAATGAAAGACACTACCTACCGTCAGAACCCTGTATCTCTTAACCCGTAAACTGCTGAAGGGGTTTTTTGATTTTGGAAACTTTTCATACACTCCTAAAAAAAAGTTCGGAAATTCAAGTTTGGTCGATGATATCTGTCTTGCTCCTGCATTATTATAATTAAACTTGGTATCATTGGAAAGCCTGTTCATTTCCCTTCACAATGATGTTCCATTTTCAATGATTAATGCACAGGGGTGTACAGTACAGCTGAATATGCAGTACAGCACGAAACAAGAGTCAATATAAAGGAGAAAACACTTTTGACAATAGCAATGCATTTTGCAAGATTTCACTTCGGATCCACCCCCCGAATTTATTACAGAAATCGATGCTGAGATACCCCCTAACCAAACTAAAATGCATATTCATCACAACATAAAACTCTTCTGGTGAGATATTGCGCATGCGCTAAAACAGTAACGTAGCCAGGTTATGTACTGACTGGTATAAGCAGCGGGGACATGCAAGGACTTAGGTCTGCTTCCTATTTCTGAAGTGAGGTCTACTGATGAAATTTTATCATATAAATCTATCTTAGGATGAGTCCTCTTCATTTTAAATTAATAATTTTTGAAAAATATTATTCAGCTCGGGAGATATTGCGCATGCGCGAGCACCGTTTCAGGCGCGCAGTACGGCCTAAAGAAAAATACGTAAATATAGCTTGCTGAGGGAGAGAGGGTGGGAAACTGAGGGAAGGTGGCAGGGAAGACAGTCGAGGGGCGGTGGAAGGGGAAGGAGGCTGAGCGTGCAACAATGGAGACAAAGGGAAGGGCGGGCGGGAATAAAGTAGGAGTTTTGCTCCCTACAGGATAGGGCGCTCTCCTAACTATAAACACAGGTCTAGTGATAAGAATTTATTAGAGAAATCCATGCTGAGATACCCCCTGACCATACTAAATGCATTTTCATCACAAAATAAAACTCCTCTGGTGAGATATTGCGCACGCGCTAAAACAGTAACGTAGCCAGGTTATGTACTACTGACTGGTATATGCAGCGGGGACATGAAAGGTCTGCTTCCTAATTCTGAAGTGAGGTCTACTGATAAAATTTTATCATATAAATCTATGCTAGGATAACCCCTCTTCATTTTAAATTAATAATTTTTAATGCATGCGCGAGCACCGTTTCAGAAGTTCAGTACGGCTAAAGGAAAAGTACGTAAATATAGCTTGCTGAGGAAGAGAGGGGTGGAAAACTGAGGGAAGGTGGCAGGAAAGACAGTCGAGGGGCGGTGGAAAGAGAAAGAGGCTGAGAGTGCAACAATGGAGACAAAGGGAAGGGCGGGCTTGAATAAAGTAGGAGTTTTGCTCCCTACAGGCTAGGGCGCTCTCCTAATTATAAACACAGGTCTACTGATAAGAATTTATTGCAGAAATCGATGATGAGATACCCCCTAACCAAACTAAATGCATTCTCATCTCAAAATAAAACTTCTCTGTTGAGATATTGTGCTTGCGCTAAAATAGTAACGTAGCCATGTTATTTCGTGACTGGTACACGCAGTGGAGACCTTACCTGCAAGGTCTGCTTCCTATTTTTGAAGTGAGGTCTACTTATAAAAATGTATCATATAAATCTATGCTAGGATAACTCCTCTTCATTTGAAATTAATAATTTTTGCAATATTATTGTTCTCGGGAGATATTGCGCATGCGCGAGCACCGTTTCAGGCTTGCAGTATGGCCTAAACAAAAGTACGTAATATAGCTTGCTGAGGGAGAGAGGGGTGGGAGACTGAAGGAAGGCGGTAGGGAAAATAGCTGAGGGGCGGTAGAAGAAGAAGAAGGAGGGTGAGCGTGCGACAAGGAAGACAAGGGAAAGGGCAGGCGGAGATGAAGTAGGAGTTTTGCACCCTATAGGCTAGTGCGCTCTCCTAATTATAAACACAGGCCTAACGATGAGAATTTATTACAGAAATCGATGCTCAGATACCCCCTGACCAAACTACTTGCATTTTCATCACAAAATAAAACTTCTCTGGTGAGAGATTGCGCATGCGCTAAAACAGTAACGTAACCAGGTTATGTACTACTGACTGGTATATGCAGCGAGAACCTTATATGCAAGGTTTGCTTCCTATTTCTCAATTGAGGTCTACTGATGGAACTTTATCATATAAATCTATGCTAGGATGACCCCTCTTCATTTTAAATTCATTGTTCTTGCAAAATATTAATCTTCTCGGGAGATAGTGTGCATGCGCGAGCTATGTTTTAGGCGTGCAGTACAACCTAAATAATAGTACGTAATATATACGATACGTGTAACTACCACAGATATCAATAGCTACTGCATGCAGAGCTAGCGAGCGCGCGCGTACTAGCCTTACATATTACATGTCTACGTTAAATCCATGTGCATGCTTGTAGGATAGAATATGGAGTGACAAGATTCTAGAACTCCAGACTAGCAAATACTTTCAATATCCCCTACCTAGGCCACCTAGCAGCAGTATACGGTCGCGGTTCCTGTATTCAGTTGAGGCTATCAGTCGGGAGTCATTTTTTATACTTTATATATTTTTCATTTAGTGGAGACAAGCACAAAAGGATAATATTATAAAAGAGGCTTATAATTATGCAGAAACACATGTTCAAAAACCTGGGGGGGGGGAACATTTGATATTGTGTCCCCCTCCATTCGAAAAGTGGGGGGACGTGTCCCCATGGCATTTGCGCCCATGCCCGTCGCGCAATACCGTGTGTGTGCGCGCGTGGGTGCGTGTGCGCGAAGGTTCGTGTGCACGTGGGTGCGTGTGTAAGTGCGTGCGAGCACACCTGCGTGAGTTAAATCCATTTTAACCTTATTTATCTAGGCAATTTGAATAGACATATGCGTTTAATTGGCAAAGAAGTTTGGGCATATTTTGACAATATAATTTTTTTTGCTTCTATGGTGATTTTTTACAACACAATCGCTTGGTTATATATTTACAGGTATTAGTGTATTATTAGTTATTCTCTATATGCGAATACATATATCCATAACATACAACCAAAAGTACGTAAATTTTCAGAAAGTGATTTATTACAAAAATATTGAAAATAAGTGATCCATGCTTTTATAGCGTAAATGTTTAATAATACAGACACATAAATGCATAATTTTCCTGAGAAATAGTGACCTATCAAAACATATAGTCAGTGTATTATTACAATGAACTTCAAAAAACAAGAAATTTGTGAGTGCTTCATATTTCACCATCTTCCAAACAAATAACGGGGGAAACTCTCAGTCTACTTTTTCCCTTCTAGATGGCACCACGTGTATGCATTGCGGAACATGCGCAGCCAAGGAGACGTCTGCATCGACGTTCTCCAATCCTGTGGCATCCACGCCCACTGCCATGGCAACACGCACCTCTCTGGGTGAGGCATCATAGCAAGATGGCGGCCGTCATGGGAACACACACCTGCGATGCCATCTGGAGAGCCGTTTGGGTTGTCTGGGTAATCCTCGGTGGCACAGCCCACTGCGTCTGTGTATTGCAAGCAGACGAGTTTCTCGCTCTTAACACGAGACAGCGTCTCCTCATTCTTGAATCGCATGCGACCTGAAGCAAACATGCAGCACAATGCTGAAACAATCACGTACTTCAAGAACATGTGTCGCACGTAACAACAAAGCAAGAACACGCATATATACAGCACGAATCTTCTTCTACTGATCTACATTGGGGTCCTCTTGAGCACGTAGTGATCAGCTAGACTGGAATCAAGGTCAATGATCCCAAATAAGTGGCGAGGGTCAGTAATCCGATAAATAGCTATTATGCAACTTGCTGAATCATTTTATCAAAAATACTAAATACTTCGATGGAAAAGTTGATTTTGGCTGTTACTTTTCCAGAGGAAATGTAGTGATTTTTTTATGAATGTTTCGATGCCTGGCAGACAGCTTACCTTCTGCGTGCGCGACCCACACGCCCAGAACAGATCCCTCCATGCCTGCAAGCATCATGGCCGCAGATGCACCGACCCTCACCGTGCTGAAGCGAGACTCAAACCTGCCGGACTCGTTCCGTTCCAGCAGCAGGCCAGGCGGCTGTGCCTCACCATGACTCCCCTCGCCTAGTGAATAGTGAATGATATCCTCGTGAATCAGCCGGTGTGTGTGCGCGTGCCAACAGTATACATATATATACACACAAATGCACTGTGCATTTCAATGCATTTTGCAAGAACGCACGCACACATTTACGCAAGTACACATATGCATGTACACACGCCCGTGCCCGTTGATTTGAATTTAAGAGTGTACCTCAGACAAGAATATAAATACATTGCATACTATATGGAACATTTACGAGGCCGCATGACACTCACAAGTCCGATTTCCATATCTAGGTTCAAAGCATACAATTATCTCTAGCCTCATCTATTTAGCAGTACTTTGACAACGACTCACTAGGTGGAGCTGAGGGTATGACCCAGCCAAGCAGTGCCATCAGCTGACAGCCGTTGCAGACGCCGAGGCTGAAGGTGTCATGGCGCGCTCGGAACGCGGCAAACTGTGCTCGAGCAACATCATTGAACAGCACCGCAGCCGCCCAGCCTGCAGAGAGACAGAGCACAACAGTTTGTGAGACTATGAATCTATGCAGTAGTGGACAGCATGTCTCCATAGTGGCTCTTTGCAATTTACAAGTTATTAGCAATAACTTAAAGGAGCTAATTATTGCTCATAGCTAGGGTCTATGTCCCCCAAGGTACTGCCGGAACGTACCCTGGTAACTATCTGATATGGTTAGAGTTAGGGTTAGGGTTAGGGAGTAGGCATAGGCGACTCCCTAGACTCGTTAGTGGAGTAGGCGAGATACGGTCCGGCATATTAGATAATACCAGCAGAGCATATAAATCACGTTGATTCCAGTATACTGGACCGTACCCAGGGTACGTTCCGGCAGTACCCTGGGGGACATAGACCCTCTCAGCCTAATTATTCAGTGAAAGCGTCATGCGTTACCTATAGATGACCCATCACTTAGCCAATCCCAGTCACATCTAGTTCACCCCAATCACATCTAGTTCACCCCAGTCACCTTTAGCCAACCTCAGTCACCTCTAGCCAACCCCAATCACCTCTAGCTGACCTCAGTCACCTCTAGCCGACCCCAGTCACCTTTAGCCGACCTCAGTCACCTCTAGCCGACCTCAGTCACCTTTAGCTGACCCCGATCACCTCTAGCTGACCTCAGTCACCTCTAGCCGACCCCAGTCACCTTTAGCCGACCTCAGTCACCTCTAGTTCACCCCAATCACATCTAGTTGACCCCAGTCACCTTTAGCCAACCTCAGTCACCTCTGGCTGACCTCAGTGACTTCTAGCTGACCTCAGTCACCACTAGCTGACCCCGATCACCTCTAGCTGACCTCAGTCACCACTAGCTGACCCCGATCACCTCTAGCTGACCTCAGTCACCACTAGCTGACCCCAGTCACTTTTAGCCGACCCCAGTCACCTTTAGCCGATCCCAGTAACCTTTAGCCGACCCCAGTCACCTTTAGCCGACCCCAGCACGTCGGCATAGCTGAACCCTCCTACGAACGCGATACCGGTGAATCTGTCAAGTGTGACGGCTCCTGCACATATGTCCTGCATTGTGACGTCCCATGCAGTGAACCCTGCTGCCACCATCGCCGCCGCCATCTCACGGTCGCCGTTACTGCCCTCCTCGCGCACGATCGCAACCAGGGGGCACCCGTCATCTGAAGCTAGTGCACGATGGCATGCGAGTGAGATGTGATTTGTGGAATTTTCTAGTGAATATAATGCACACGTACATTTACCTGCAACAACGTAAAGGATGACCTAAGGGTCAAATGTAAGCTAGTATGCAATTGAGAACAGAATTCCCGAGCGCACCTGCAACCCCACGTGGGATGAGCTCTGGGTCAAAGGTCAACATGTACTGTGGCACCCCCTTGCAGCGCAGCGCCGCTCGCTCACGGTCGACACATGTCGGGTTGGTCTGAAGACGCTCCAGCTGAAAACTTGTCTCCTCCCACAGATCCCGGAGACTAGCTGTCGTTTCCATGATAACGAGCTCCCCATTCACGCAAATCTGTGTAAAGAACAGATGTAATAACGTCCGTCATTCCAGTCCAGCAGCCGTCATCGTAATGCCACCTACAACACATGTATATAGTCAAACCTGCATAAAGGAGTCACTCGGAGGAAATAACAAAATCATTGTTTATTGACAGGTGGCCATTTTGTAAATGTGGTCTCACCATATAACTGCTACTCAAATGGAACACCCGTAAAGTGTCCTTTATAGACAGGTGTCCCTTCTATAGAGACGTCTGCTTTCACAGCTTTGCCTGTATACACACACATTGACGTGCACGCACACATGCACGTACACACGCACGCACTCAAGCACTTACACACGCAGGCACTCACGCACGTACACACATGCATGCACGCTCGCACACATGCACATATATAATAACACGATATCGTGCACAATTTTAGGCTAACATACATTTCTCTGCCACTACCTTGCACATGCTGGGATTCTCAGTGGAGTTGCATGAGCCAACCACAGAGCAGGACACATCGCCATACGCCTCCATCACTCTGCTCACGTCCAATTCATCAACTTCGAGCACAATTCCAAGCTCTTCAGCGAACAGCGTGGCCATCGTATCGGTGCTGCCCTCTAGCAGCACGTTGATCGTGCAGTTACCGGCAAATGCCATCTCAAGCAGACAAGTGACTATTCCTCCATCGCTCACATCGTGTCCCGACACAATAACGCCATCTGTCACAAAACACCGTAATTATACCACACTGCTCGATGACTGTGCAACACAATTCTCAGGTCTTCTAAGCATCTCCTCGCTGGACTTTCTAGTACACGGTCTCTGTGATCGTGACATGGTATTCAGTAGTGAGAGGTGAAGTTAGAATACCTGCAATGAGGGCTTGTGTGGCCTTAAACGCTTGAGCGAACTCATGAGGCAAATCCATATCCGGCGATTCGTCTCCTATCTGACCATAGCACTGAGCAAGGGCGCTGCCTCCAAGCCGGTTACCACGGCAACCAAACCGAACATGCAGCAGTGTACCTAAAACAATTTGTGAGATGATGACACCGTATATCGTGTAAAATACCACCACAGGTGTTGATTAATGTATGTTTCAGTGTCACGGTTACTGCAGCGAATAAATCGCCGTGTTGCTGAAGGAGTGGACTCACTATTTCCTCCTGGGCATTTGAGGTCAGGTGTGACTGTAGCACAGATGTCCGGGCAAGCTGCATATACCGACACAACCAACGAGCCTAAAAATGTTACAAATGACATGTAGCATATACCGACACAACTAATGAGTGGCATAGCATCCCTATACCATAATGCTAATATATGAATGCATGCTCTTGTAAGCTAGCTCTAATAGTAGATGCACAAGTATGCGTACAAGGTGGCACAGGTAAGTAAGTAGGTAGGAAGGTAGGTGGGTATGGGTAGGCAGGCAGGGAGGTAGGTAGGTAGGTAAGTAGGTATTATATGTATAGGTATAGGTATAGGTATAGGTATAGGTGTAGATATAGGTATAGGTACAGATACAGGCACAGGTATAAGTATATGTATATAGGTATAGAAATTGTACAGGTATAGACATAGCTATAGCCTGCATATATTACCTGGAGCCTTCACTGTCTCATTGCCCACCCTGGCAGCCATACTCAGTGAATCTTTCCCGCCATCGATGGCAACTCCTAACTGTCTCATAGTCGTGCACAGAGCGCTGCAAGCATCGTAGAGGGCAGCACCTTCCCCTGGTAGCTTGGCAGCCCACATCCAGTTACCACTACACTTGACATCCTGTGTGCAGCAGTCAATCATCATACAACACTCTTCTACTTATATATTACTTATTATATCATCTATTATTGTATTATCTACTTATATATTACTATATTACATCCAAGAAAATCCTAGCTTCAATGATGAATCACTGGTGCTCGGCTAAACTTCCTTAAATTTTTGTAATGTTGGGTCAACTTGATATTTGAGACGCCTAACTTAGAATTATTAAACATCAATAAAACGTTATTAAAAATTAACAAAATCAGATTTCACTGCGCCAGTAGCTCGAAAGCCGAGACCGTTTGACCGAGTCTACGCTTACCTCGAGCGCCGTGACGCGGGCGAACACGAGGTTGGTGAGCGCCTCGCCGAGCGCCATGCGAGCCCCGCACTGATTGCTCACGAGCCCCTTGATTGGCTGCTCGCCGACGGCGGTGGCGGCGCCGCGCGACCCGCGGTAGGCGAGCGCGACGACGGCGACGTCGGCCAGCGGCGTGTGCAGCGGGCCGACGCACTGCTGCTGCGCGACGAGCCCCCCCACAGAGCGGTCGACCTTATTAGTCAGGTAGCGCTTGCTCGCCACAGCCGGCAGCCGCAGCACCCGCCGCAGTGCTGCCATCACGGTGGCGCCCTCTGGCAGGTGGAGGGGTTGCAGCCGCGACACGACGCGCTCCAGGTGGAAGGTCTTCCTCGGCATGCGTCCAAGAACGAGTGACAGGTCGAGCTCGACCGGCCGGAGGACAGAGCCGGACAGAAAGCGGTCGGACGAGGGAGTGATAGAGTTGAGGTGACCATTGACGGCTTGACCATTGACGGCCTGACCGTTGATGGCTTGACTGTTCGCTGGGTCGCCGGTGGACGGTGCGAGGGCGGGACGTGGGGCGGAGTCGCCGGTGGACGGTGCGAGGGCGGGACGTGGGGCGGAGTCGCCGGTGATGTCGCGGTGGGA
>NW_014577410.1:385081-405821 GCF_000485595.1 Priapulus caudatus
TCCGTTAGCCGACCTCAGTCACCTTTAGCTGACCCCGATCACCTCTAGCCGACCTCAGTCACCTTTAGCTGACCCCGATCACCTCTAGCTGACCTCAGTCATCTTTAGCTGACCTCAGTCACCTTTAGCTGACCTCAGTCACCTCTAGCTGAACTCAGTCACCTCTAGCTGACCCCAGTCACCGTTAGCTGACCTCAATCACCTCTGGCTGACCTCAGTGACTTCTAGCTGACCTCAGTCACCACTAGCTGACCCCGATCACCTCTAGCTGACCTCAGTCACCACTAGCTGACCCCAGTCACTTTTAGCCGACCCCAGTCACCTTTAGCCGATCCCAGTAACCTTTAGCCGACCCCAGTCACCTTTAGCCGACCCCAGCACGTCGGCATAGCTGAACCCTCCTACGAACGCGATACCGGTGAATCTGTCAAGTGTGACGGCTCCTGCACATATGTCCTGCATTGTGACGTCCCATGCAGTGAACCCTGCTGCCACCATCGCCGCCGCCATCTCACGGTCGCCGTTACTGCCCTCCTCGCGCACGATCGCAACCAGGGGGCACCCGTCATCTGAAGCTAGTGCACGATGGCATGCGAGTGAGATGTGATTTGTGGAATTTTCTAGTGAATATAATGCACACGTACATTTACCTGCAACAACGTAAAGGATGACCTAAGGGTCAAATGTCAGCTAGTATGCAATTGAGAACAGAATTCCCGAGCGCACCTGCAACCCCACGTGGGATGAGCTCTGGGTCGAAGGTCAACATGTACTGTGGCACCCCCTTGCAGCGCAGCGCCGCTCGCTCACGGTCGACACATGTCGGGTTGGTCTGAAGACGCTCCAGCTGAAAACTTGTCTCCTCCCACAGATCCCGGAGACTAGCTGTCGTTTCCATGATAACAAGCTCCCCATTCACGCAAATCTGTGTAAAGAACAGATGTAATAACGTCCGTCATTCCAGTCCAGCAGCCGTCATCGTAATGCCACCTACAACACATGTATATAGTCAAACCTGCATAAAGGAGTCACTCGGAGGAAATAACAAAATCATTGTTTATTGACAGGTGGCCATTTTGTAAATGTGGTCTCACCATATAACTGCTACTCAAATGGAACACCCGTAAAGTGTCCTTTATAGACAGGTGTCCCTTCTATAGAGACGTCTGCTTTCACAGCTTTGCCTGTATACACACACATGGACGTGCACGCACACATGCACGCACATACGCACGCACTCACGCACGTACACACATGCATGCACGCTCGCACACATGCACATATATAATAACACGATATCGTGCACAATTTTAGGCTAACATACATTTCTCTGCCACTACCTTGCACATGCTGGGATTCTCGGTGGAGTTGCATGAGCCAACCACAGAGCAGGACACATCGCCATACGCCTCCATCACTCTGCTCACGTCCAATTCATCAACTTCGAGCACGATTCTAAGCTCTTCAGCGAAGAGCGTGGCCATCGTATTGGTGCTGCCCTCTAGCTGCACGTTGATCGTGCAGTTACCGGCGAATGCCATCTCAAGCAGACAAGTGACTATTCCTCCATCGCTCACATCGTGTCCAGACACAATAACGCCATCTGTCACAAAACACCGTAATTATACCACACTGCTCGATGACTGTGCAACACAATTCTCAGGTCTTCTAAGCATCTCCTGGCTGGACTTTCTAGTACACGGTCTCTGTGATCATGACATGGTATTCAGTAGTGAGAGGTGAAGTTAGAATACCTGCAATGAGGGCTTGTGTGGCCTTAAACGCTTGAGCGAACTCTTCAGGCAAATCCATATCCGGCGATTCGTCTCCTATCTGACCATAGCACTGAGCAAGGGCGCTGCCCCCAAGCCGGTTACCACGGCAACCAAACCGAACATGCAGCAGTGTACCTAAAACAATTTGTGAGATGATGACACCGTATATCGTGTAAAATACCACCACAGGTGTTGATTAATGTATGTTTCAGTGTCACGGTTACTGCAGCGAATAAATCGCTGTGTTGCTGAAGGAGTGGACTCACTATTTCCTCCTGGGCATTTGAGGTCAGGTGTGACTGTAGCACAGATGTCCGGGCAAGCTGCATATACCGACACAACCAACGAACCTAAAAATGTTACAAATGACATGTAGCATATACCGACACAACTAATGAGTGGTATAGCTTCCCTATACCATAATGCTAATATATGAATGCATGCTCTTGTAAGATAGCTCTAATAGTAGATGCACAAGTATGCGTACAAGGTGGCACAGGTAAGTAAGTAGGTAGGAAGGTAGGTGGGTATGGGTAGGCAGGCTGGGAGGTAGGTAGGTAGGTAGGTAGGTAGGTATTATATGTATAGGTATAGGTATAGGTGTAGATATAGGTATAGGTACAGATACAGGCACAGGTATAAGTATATGTATATAGGTATAGAAATTGTACAGGTATAGACATAGCTATAGCCTGCATATATTACCTGGAGCCTTCACTGTCTCATTGCCCACCCTGGCAGCCATACTCAGTGAATCTTTCCCGCCATCGATGGCAACTCCTAACTGTCTCATAGTCGTGCACAGAGCGCTGCAAGCATCGTAGAGGGCAGCACCTTCCCCTGGTAGCTTGGCAGCCCACATCCAGTTACCACTACACTTGACATCCTGTGTGCAGCAGTCAATCATCATACAACACTCTTCTACTTATATATTACTTATTATATCATCTATTATTGTATTATCTACTTATATATTACTATATTACATCCAGCAAGAAAATCCTAGCTTCAATGATGAATCACTGGTGCTCGGCTAAACTTCCTTAAATTTTTGTAATGTTGGGTCAACTTGATATTTGAGACGCCTAACTTAGAATTATTAAACATCAATAAAACGTTATTAAAAATTAACAAAATCAGATTTCACTGCGTCAGTAGCTCGAAAGCCGAGACCGCTTGACCGACTCTACGCTTACCTCGAGCGCTGTGACGCGGGCGAACACGAGGTTGGTGAGCGCCTCGCCGAGCGCCATGCGAGCCCCGCACTGCGTGCTCACGAGCCCCTTGATTGGCTGCTCGCCGACGGCGGTGGCGGCGCCGCGTGACCCGCGGTAGGCGAGCGCGACGACGGCGACGTCGGCCAGCGGCGTGTGCAGCGGGCCGACGCACTGCTGCTGCGCGACGAGCCCCCCCACAGAGCGGTCGACCTTATTAGTCAGGTAGCGCTTGCTCGCCACAGCCGGCAGCCGCAGCACCCGCCGCAGTGCTGCCATCACGGTGGCGCCCTCTGGCAGGTGGAGGGGTTGCAGCCGCGACACGACGCGCTCCAGGTGGAAGGTCTTCCTCGGCATGCGTCCAAGAACGAGTGACAGGTCGAGCTCGACCGGCCGGAGGACAGAGCCGGACAGAGAGCGGTCGGACGAGAGAGTGATCGAGTTGAGGTGACCATTGACGGCTTGACCATTGACGGCCTGACCGTTGATGGCTTGACTGTTCGCTGGGTCGCCGGTGGACGGTGCGAGGGGGGGACGTGGGGTGGAGTCACCAGTGGACGGTGCGAGGGCGGGACGTGGGGTGGAGTCGCCAGTGGACGGTGTGAGGGTGGGACGTGGGGCGGAGTCACCGGTGGATGGTGTGAGGGTGGGACATGGGGCGGAGTCGCCGGTGGACGGTGCGAGGGCGGGACGTGGGGCGGAGTCGCCGGTGGACGGTGCGAGGGCGGGACGTGGGGCGGAGTCGCCGGTGATGTCGCGGTGGGAGAGGTGTTGCTGTATCTGTGCGATTTGTTGATGATCCAGCGCAGCGTTGTCGGTGACACGACTCTCTACCTCGTGCACGATCTCGCTCCCTACCTCTAATATCACCTGCAAGCATAAATTACAGATGATGATGCGGAGAGATCCAATCACATGGTCGGTTAATTTAGTAGTTAATTATTACCATTGTTAACATACATATCTATACTGTGTACAGTCAAAGCTATATACAAGGGTCAAGCAAAACCTCAAAAGTGTCCATTACAACAGGAGTTAAGAGGTGTTTTCACTACTTCTAGGAAATTCCATGTGTCCTATACTGATAGACATCCATTCTATATAGAGGTAGCTGCTAACACTGGGTTGAGTGTAGTATCTATATTATAGCGTGGAAGTACATCTGCCACAAACCTTTGGTCATATATGTAACAATATCATATAGTCACTATCCCAGTTTAGCTTTGCTATCATATATGTACCTATCCCACATAGTTACCTCCATAACATAACCTTGCCATCAGATATGCATCTATACTCCTCTAATGTAAGTTACTACTAAAATCTAGTCCTATCGTTGCCACATACGCATCAATACCGTATCGTTACTTCTATAGTCTCTAACCTTTCCGTCGCCGGTGACCGTCCCTACGAAATCGACGGGGCATTTCTCGCGCACGCAGACCTCCCTAAGCTTGCCTTCGTCGCTCGCACGCACGAGTGCCGCGTTGCTCTCCTGATACTCGGCTCCCCACAGCTCCATCGCGCTGATCGTACGGTCGCCCAACGAAAACTCCGACGCCCGCAAGATGGCGCCAGCGGGCTCCACGATCTCCTTTAACACGTTGCCTAGCAACAACAACAGTAGAGATTACTGCTTGGCGATATCAGACAAGTGCAGTCGAATTTAACTTAATAAAATTCAGTGTTTTCAGACTTGAAAAGATACATTACATGGAATAGAGGACATGAAAACTTCTGATTCAGAAAAAAAACGGAGATTAACTGTGAAAGGTATTCATTATGAGGTTAAGGAGATTAAAAACATGCACATCTTATAAACTTATAGTTATACATATTTACATTATACACAATTACATATTTATTGCTTTATATTTTTTATGTAATTCCAGGAGTTTTGAGTACTTTTCCAGGGCAATAACAACTTTTCCAGGACAATTCCAGTATAAAACACAATATTTTAAAATTCAAGGAGTTTACATGGAGTCGTATCAAATTCCAGGACATTTCCATGCCCGTGCGGACCCTGATATTGCAGTAGGTGCAGGGGATGTTTTTACACTTATGGTACAAAGTGACCAGAATTCGGCAAGTCCTTGTGCAGATAGCAGCTCAGGCATGCTGTGCTACTCAGGAAAAATCTCACAACAATTGTAAATCATCAGCAAATATTGGAATTATCTAAGGTATGCTTGGCCACTCGGAAAATGCTAGTAAAAGTTTCCCAGCGGTTCGCAAGGTACGAGCTGAAAGGTAGGTTTATTCGACAAATTTCGAGGGTACCTCACAGCCTCAGGACAACAGACAGCGAAGACTCATCGTCGAGGTGGCTTCGTGCGTTACCGTTGCCGCCGGCTCCCTGGTCGTGGATGCTGCAGATGGGGTTGCCAGCCTCCATCTCAGCGCACGCGCGAATCACACGATTCAGCTTTTGCTCCATCTCGGCGTCGCCTCGCTGCACCGCTCCGTAGTCCAGCTCTGATTGGTTGTCGCCTTGCACGTGGATGGAGGAGGCGGCGCCGCCCCCAACGCCGATGCGATATACGGGACCTCCCAGCTTCACAACCTGCATGCCTGCAGTATGGAGAGAGAGAGAGAGACATGACTCAGGAGAGTGCCAATGAAGCTACGTCTGTTTGTTTCAATCACCAAAAGCAGAAACATTAGGATGTAATATAGACTCGGAATTTAACTTAATTTGTATTACGTATTAATATATTAGATATTAATAATAATTAATTGTAGTAATTATATTAATACATATTAATATATCATATATTAATAATAATTAATCGTTCGACTAAAATCATTTGAAAAACCAGCAAATTTCTGTCAGCGACTCACAAGTAAACCTACACGGGGAAAAACAGGAAGCATCTGGGCTGAAGTGATCGCTAGCTATACCTGGCTGCGGCGTTTCCTTGGTGACGTGCGCAGCATCAATGCTGCCGATGCCGGCGCTAAACATGATGGGCTTCACCCACTCCCTCCTCTCTCCTCCCGGCAGCCTCACACCGCAGGAGCGCGCGAAGCCAGCCAACACGGGCTCACCAAACTTGTTACCATAGTCCGATGCACCGTCACTCGCCTGGATCGCTATCTCGAGCGCAGGCGCCATGTTCGCAGGGTAGACGAACGATTCGTCCTCCCAGGGTAGAGAGTAGCCTGCGAGGACAGAGACAGACTTACAGTGCTTAATGTAGCCAGCATCAGCAGATGTTACTGCAACAGAACTATTACAGACTATTAGAGCAGGGTAACATACTACCACGACAGATGAATTGTTCTAGGTTTTTGCCTTATATACTGCCTGACACAAATTCCTTCAAGCTCATTGCTTCTTGTCAGTGATTAAAGCCACGTACATGTGCTGAAATGCAAAGTCCACGTGCCATTAAAATAAGAATAGATTCTAACATAGCTTCGTCATCTCAGATTAGACTATAACGTGGAAGCTTCGTTAAGCTGGGGAAGTATTTGAGGGTATGCACCTGGGATGTGGAGGTTGCCGAAGCAGTAGCCAGCAGTGGCAGCAACCACGTGTCCTCCCCTTCCTGCAGCCTGCACGTCCCTGATTCTACCCCCAGTACCCGTTGTAGCTCCCTGAAACGGTGCCACGCCTGAAACACAACCACTGCAGAGTGAAATACATGAGGCAACCAGGGACACATTAATGCGAATAATATTGCTTTATAATTTCATAATTAATTAATTAATTAGTCCATGAATTCAACCAGTTTAGGTTAACAATAATTTTTTTTTTTTATATTAACAGATAAGATTCCTAAGGAAAATGAATGTAAATATCTGTAATCATACACTGGTACATATCATCAACTGGCACATAGCATACAACCTCCAGCGTGCGAAGCAGGCACTATGAAATGAAAGCAATTAGCCTAGGTATGTAAGAAAGGGAAAGCTGGCGCAGGTAAACTCTACCCCTAGCTCTACTACTATATATAGCAGCGTAGCATTGAATGGAAAGCACGTCACATCTTTACGGGGGATAATGCAGAGGATATGTGTGCCGTAGCGACGTACGAGCCTCCACTTTACACGTGTACAAACACACACGATCACAATTTCCCATCGACTCACCGGTGGGAAAGTTGTGTGTCTCCGCGGTAAAGAGAATATGTCTCAGGGATGCTGCCTTCTCCACGAAACAACAGGGTCTGCCGGGATCTGTAGGCTTCAGTATGGTGACAGGGTAGCCCTCAATCGCACTGCACCACGCACAGCACACATCGTATTAGTAGGAAGAATAGATAGCAATAAGAACAATTGCAATGCACCATACAGAGAGGCAACCACGCTGGGAGATACGATGTTATTAAGCAAATAGAGCAGATGCTTGCATTCTGACCACTCCTAGTGCTGCCCCCTTGTGATGTTAGTAAGCAAATAGAGCAGATGCTTGCATTCTGACCACTCCTAGTGCTGCCCCCTTGTGATGTTAGTAAGCAAATAGAGCAGATGCTTGCGTCCCGACCACTCCTAGTGATGCCCCCTTGTGGGCATATCAGCATATGGTACTGATGGGACTGTGTACTGTATACAATGTAGACTGTGGGACATTTTAACAAGTTTAATTATTTATAAGACTGCTAGGGGGCAGCATGCATCGGTGAATAGAACACAAACATGTATCTACTAGGCCTATAACATTGCTAGATGTAATGCAAACATGCAGCTAGCGCATTGTCATTGGCAAATGATAAGTGACTCATATTCTTTCATTCACATGTTATGGGGAGAATAATGTATTGATGTGGCGAGCACAAACCTGCTATTGTCACAGAACTTGATGATGTTATTAGCGTTGCTGCTTTCCTGAGTTGACATGACCATGTCGAGGAGAGAGTCACCACACTCAACGCCATCTATAAACATGCGGCCCTTAAAGAACCAATGCCCTGCTGTGCTCACTGTGAAGACAAATATAAGTACAAAGATAACCTGGTTGGCTGTCCATATATATATATAAGATACGTATGTTACACCCACAGGCACCGTAGCGCACCGCGCTGCCACGCCACGCCACTGCACGCGAGCGCACGCACACACACACACACACACACACACACACACACACTCACAGCACGCATGTATGCACGCTGGCACGCTCGTACGCACACACGCATGCATGCACATTTGCACACATGGATACATACAGTTATATGTGCACATGCAGATTCAAGAACAAATCAACATTATTATATACGTACATATTTATAAACAAATATAAATGGATCATGTATGAAATAATTGAAAACCTCCCAACATTAATCTCTTACCTGTTGCTCTGTGCTAAGTCAAAGCATTCCACACTGGTTGGGTTTCTACCAACATTCTTCGTAAACAGTTTAGTGTAGAAGTCCAAATCCCAATCATCGAATGCCAAACCTACAAACATTAACATAATGTAAGGAAAAACAAGCTAAACTTACCATAATTCAAATCATGGCTTTAACATGTCTAATAATATATAATCTCACCATCCTAAATAAATATTAATTATTCTATAGACACCTCTTGCTATGAACTTGCCTAGTTTTGTGCTTGCCAGCTCCATTGCGCTTCGACCCTGCCCTATCACGTCTACTTCATACCATGGCTCTGGTTTCACATTCAGGTCAAAGCTGCTGAGTGGTTGGAAGTACCTACACTCCGTCATCCTATCATGCAGTGATGCTGCCAACTTCTCTTCCTAAACACGAATTAACACACAGTGTACGACGTGACTCTCAGGTATTAAGAATCATGGAGTAAGTTTATAAACTGTGAAACCCACAGTTGAGCCGAGATAATTTCGCCTTTCACTACAATGTGCGAAGGTCGATATCATTGTTAAATGTGTTTCTCTTCTTGTGATCCACACTTTAAACCCACCTTCCCTATGAAGGCTAGCGCAACCACGTTCTATATATCTCTATATTACTGTATACATACTCTCTGCAATGAGGTAATGAGTAAGAATGATAGCTTACTAGCTGCTTCGTGATTCGTGCATAGTCCCCACTCGCAGGATCTGCTGGTTGAAACCTTAGCAGGAACCTGGTTGACTTCTCGATGCGGTCAACATGTGACAGACCGACAAAGTTACAGATAGACACAGCGTTCGTAGAAAAAGCTGTCGAGAAGTTCAGCCTGAAACGGAATAAATGCTAGACTAGATGCCAAAAGAAAGATTAAGTGATAGAATTGAAGTGTTATATGTATATGTATATGTATATATATATATATATATATGATGTGATATAAGCGTACTATGATAAGCTGATGACATAATTAGTGATGTCTGCACAGGTATGATGAAGAGACGAGGCTTGCTAGATAGATTAGCCATCTTAATAGGAAATTCAATCTTAATAGGGGCTTAATAGGAAATTGAGGTACCACCATGTACCATGGACTAAATGACATTCACCTTGGGCCAATTTCCAGCAAGAGACTGCTGCTATTTTCATTTGTAAATTCTGAAATCGAGGATTTCACGGTCAGCTCTTCCTGATATAATGGATCTGTGAGAAGCCATCTCAACTTGCGCAGAAACCCAGGTGATGCTAGCTGAGATGCATGTGTTGTTGAAGAGATGTAGTAGCATATCTCTGTCTCTAAACCGATCAGCTGTATGCATCCTATAGAGAAACATCATGAAGAATCCATGTTTGGAAAACTGTGACCATTTTGCCACTTAAAATTAATGGAGTGGATTCTAGATCATACCACACTAAAAACTACTGGGCTTGATAATTTTTGACCAAATTTTGAACTAACTGTCTCCACTCTGAACATGCCAACAACAACAAGCACAGCTGTTAGACTTGCTCCTCTTTTTTAACGGCATTAAAAATTAAACCAGACGTGTATATATACAACCACCAGGTGGTGCAACATGCCAGGTCGTAACTCTGTCACTGCATGGTGGCACATCTAATTTAATTGAACATTCTCTTCTGGAACTTTTCATCTACCATAGTCACATATTTTGTCATCCGTTTACCTGCGGCAGCCTGTAGCTTGCTCAGCAGACGCTCCTTTGATTCCTGATTCTGAGAAGAGGACTTGCTGTAGAGCCTCAGCATTGCCATGGCTATTGGAAGCTGCTCGTTTTCAACTTGCTATTGTCTGCCAGTGCAATGAACGTTACTGTAGTAGCACAATGTGTGCAATATTACTAACTTATAATGTATAATTGTATATTAGTATTATTACTATGTAATTTACACATCTCTGCACACAGTAAGTTACGTTCACGGTTCACAGTTGGTTGCACAGACGCGATTCACAGCCTCATAATATGATATGTGACATGTTTCGCGCAACAACCCGATTAATTTAATAATAATCATCAATACTGTAAAGCTATACTATAATATAGGATGAATTAGGTATGTGTTTCAATGTCATATTACAGTGTCTATAGCAACATCTCGCATATAAAAGATCTCGCCACACTCGTTCAAAACTCCCACTTACCTATCTAGCCATAGAAATAGTTCTCAATTATTCCTCTCGATGGCGCCACGAGCGGCACTATAACAATAAAATAAAAGAGCAGCGTCTGTAAGCAGAAAAATATTATGTCTGTTTCCCGATATTTTTTTCCAGAACATCAACAAACAAAATCAAGACTATTATTGCCAATCGCAGTTTGTAAGTAGGTTAAAATACAACTGCTACTATATGGGCACGTGTGTTATGCTCTGATTTCACCCAGCCTAATCGTAATTGGCGTGATCAGGCCTTGTTTGTGTTGTGTCACTTTTGTCACACATGTCAGTCATTGATTTGATCGCGTTTTTTTCCACGTATTACTATTAGTTTAACGATGTGTAGAAAATCCACATAGATTGACACAGCATAAACAGTTGGTGACCCCTGATCACTACACGATAATTGACCCCATCACAGTAGCTAAATTTCGATCAGACTATCTATACTGCCCTACTTCTAGTTCTACTACTGTACTAGTACTACTACTACTAGTACTACTAGTACTACTACTACTACTAGTACTACTACTACTACTAGCCTGTAGCCTTACATAATTGTGACTGTGTCTTACTCTTAGTAATAGTAGAAGCATCGCTTCATTATTCATAGATTCACTGTCACTGGTTCATAAACTGCACGTGATGGAGTTCAAGCAGAGTTGCATCCTCACCATGTGCAGTTGATGCCATCTAATAGTAATAGGTAGCAATACTAACATTAGTGTTAAGCAAGATTGCACCGCGCACCTTTATTGCTAGTTTTGCTATCACTCAGCACGTGACTGTGTGTATGTATCATAAATGAGTCCGTATCTTTGTGATAAATGCACACGTCTACACAAACACGAATATAAATAGTGGATGCAGACAGAAAAGCCATCCCTCGATGCCCAGATGAGAGTAGTAAAAGTATGCCAGTGTAGATTTTTCATGGGAGTACTTCGGAAATTGTTTATGCAACAATTTATAATTACTCTACTGAGTCCTGGAAGCTAACTTGCTGCAAATCAGTTTGTTCACACGTTACTCTATGATAAATAATACCAACATCCCTGGAGAATTTACCAGGGAGGTCAGTCCACGATAAAGTCCCGGTATGGTCATAATACATACAAGCTCCAAATATAAGCAAACACTATCAGTAAAACTTTCTAAAGTGCCGAAGTGATAATGGCTAACTCACTTATCAGTGATTGGCGCGTGTCATGTTTTTTTCTCTCTGTACTATGTACGTGGGCCGGAAACACTGATTCCGCATGCACATACACTCGACAATATTTGCTCGGCAATCATGTTTATTTATACATCGCATGTTTACCTTTACAAGTTTGTAATATTGCACAATGGTTAGGAATATTATTGTAGTACAGACGTTCTGAGTGTTCTCGTACCTTTCCCCGAGAGCTGGAGAAAGAAGTGGCTGTTGTTATCAATGTGGTAAAGTAATACCACAGCCTGCCACCAGAGTGCATTATCAGTGCGATATCTCTATTTTATTGTTGTCAATACCTATTTATCGACCATTCAAAGCAATACACTCTTCACACCTAAGCTCATACACAAACACTGATTACACACCTGACTATAATCTCTGCACTGTCAGATGTTTCTGCCAACTCGTTCGGCACAATCATCACGTGGAGCCTGTAATTTTATTTAAGCTAAACAGAAAATACAAAGTTCTCGGTCACATTTTCCCTGGTTTAACGGTTAATTGATGGAGGTCGCTAGTTTTCATGTCGCTATCATGATATGTATGTTACTATCCCATTATCCATGAGTGATCTAGCATCCTAACACACCCAAAAATAATTAACTCAATATATATATTTGTATCTCATTTACAGTATTGCCACATGATATTATCTCTGCTTTCATACTGGTAAATGAAATATACCTGTAACACATTGGCTAAAATAAGGACGTAACGTAATTCACACATTTTAATGAATTGTTAACCTTGTAAAAGCTTAAAAATTCCTAGCGTCATTAATTGCATCTGTCCTGTGCATGTACCAGGTGCAAATATGCGTGTTATATAGTTCCTGGCATTTCCTTGCAGACCAGCTAGGGAGGTCCTGAACAGGTGAAGCTCTAATCACTGTGAAGCCCTGAGCTGGTGAAGCCCTGGTCACAGTGAAGCCTCTCTGATGGCAGAATCACAAGATGACCTTCCTTTGCATCTGGCAGAGCTGGGTGAGTCTGACAGCTTCACATATCGAACTCTTGTGTGCTTTCCTCTGCTAACGACGCCACCTTTTCATCACCGCACATGCTCGCAGCAGCCCTACAGCAGAGTAAAAACTAGCAGGATGTTTGTTTTATAAACTAGCGCAGTGTAGTTAAGGCTTAGATATACATGAGCTCATGCGCAGGCTCTCTGGTAATCACTTGCACCTTTTATAATACTTCTCATTGACCCTATATTCCCGGAATGTGGTTTTATGTGGCAATAGGTGTCGCCGCTAAATGCTGGCTCTGTAAACCTTGCCACACGTTCATACGCCATGCATTAGTCATCCGACTGATCGTAACACATTAACACCTTCACACACACTTGTATCACTGTGCATAACAGTATCAGGTAGTTGTACAGCCTGTCTTTCTGTAAATAAGTTTTAAGGAAATATGTCAGAGTGTGTGGAGAGTCAGAGAGGATTGCTTGTTATGAAGGCAGTAAATACGGTGACCAGTTGACCTATTTGTTAAGTTCGTTGTTGCTGTAAGCGGGCCAGCACTTACCCTCCCCCTTGCCTCTGCAGTGCTGTAACACAGTAACGTGATGTGAAAGTTAATCGGAGCTGAGGGAAAGTATCTGCATATTCACGTGGTATACGCTCCCCCACCCCCTCTCTCATTGCAGCAACGGGTGAATCATCAGCGTGCGTGTGACGCGATGGCATGCGTCCGGTCACGAATCCTCGAGCCGGATCGTTATTCATGCCATTATGTTAGCTTTCAGCTGGCTATAACCAGTGATGAAACATTAGCTTACATGTGAGTGTAATGTAATGTACGCATTACCCCCCCCCCCCCCCAGATCACGAACAAACGCAGGTGTAAAATACATCATCCGTTATGTGTAAAATGCAAACATTCTGCACCGGAGGCGTGTTTGAGCATCGATACTGTTTTACAATTGACATATTATGCAAACGTATCGTGCGCGCGAGCGACTGCGCAAATGTTGTCGCTGTGGCAACAATCCGGCCGGCACACGATATCGCTGTGTGATTTGCATTCCGTGAGTATTACGTCGCGAGTATGACGTCGCCGCGTACCTGCAGTAACGAAGCGAGCGCGAACAGGTTTAACGAGTGATTACAGGTGTGTCAATATTGCGTGAACGGCCCGCCCGCCACGCCATCCGCATTTGACTCTGACTCGGTGAGGCTCGCAGCAGGGCTGGCTGCTGCTGCTACTGCTGCTCGGGGCGATTTTTATTAAACCTTGAAATTCGTTTCGTGTAAACATCTGAGCGAGCGAGCGAGCATGGGGCGCATTCACCCCGGCTAGCAGGAACACGTTAACTTCCAGCCACCGAGAGCACCATTAACGTGAACGTACCTATCCATACACCGTGCAAACGAGCTCGCGCACGCACGCACGCACGCACGCACGCACGCACAGACGGACGCACACTGTGGGTATAGATCATGTATTCATGGTAACAGTAACAAGTACGTACCAACAGTAATACAACAAAGTACCAACGGCCATGTCTGATTGTAAGAGTTCTAGTGTGAAATCTGTCGGCGGTCTCTTCGAGGGGGTGGGGTTGGGGGTGTTGGTCGCTCGGGTAGCGTCCGAGGCATTATCTGGTCACTTCGGCCTCTGGTCACCTCTCACAGCGAGAGAGAGTGACCGTTGGGAAGTCAGTTGGGCGAGCCAGGAGGGGGACTCTTTAACAACTAGGTGCTGTCAGGAGGTGCTATCAGATGGCGCTTATAAGGTATATAGGCGCCTTACGTTGAGCCGCCGGCTACATTCACCGCTTCTGTTGTTGTCGGCCCCGCCGTGGTTGCTCGCTCACCGGCCATCTGGTGCATTTTTTGTCCCGAGTTACTGGGCAATAGTTTATGTGGGCTGGGGAGGGGGGGTGGTCGGTTGGGGAATTAGGGTTTGTGGCAGGCACGAGCTCTCGGTGGCGTTGTTGCTGGTGCCTGCGCGCGCGGGCTGCCTTCTCTTGCAACAACGCACGTTTGTGTCGAAAAAAAGATTGCGAAAAGATTAAAAGCGGTTACATGTATGCGCTGCTTGTAGAGAGCGATAGGGATATATAGAGAGAAAATGAGAGAGAGAGAGGGGGGGAAAGAGCGCGAGAGCAAGAGAAAGATGGATAGAGAGAGAGAGAGCGAGCGCAAGAAATAGAGAGGGGGAGAGGGGAGAGAGAGCGCGAGAGCAAGAGAGCGAGAGAGAGAGAAAGAGAGAGCGCGCGCGCAAGAAATAGAGAGCGGGAGAGGGGGGAGTAACAGAAGCGAGGCGTCGTCGTATGAAGGTCCCCCCGCTCTGTGTAGTACCGCCACGCAGCACTAGTTGACTTCATGAGAGACCGGAAGATACGCACTGCGTGAGTGCGCGCACAAGTCGTAAACGTCGAACATAGACAAGTAACTGTTCTCTCTGCATGCATCCATCGTGCGGCGCGTACGCGTGCAGCGGCTATACTAGCCACACAGCCGCCATGGTCAGCCCGCATGTGTGCCGTACGCTAATTTCAAAAAGAAGTCAAGAGTAGAGAACGCATCGATGAGCGGGGAGTCGCACGCGCACACGGACAGAGCTCGCCTGTGTGTGTGCGTGAAGGGGGAAGTCGTCCGACTCCAGCCGAAATCACATGGGTGGCAGGGTAGCGAAGATTACAATACATGGCTGCTATTTTCGTCGAAAAATCAGGTTTTTTGGCATCGGCGGTACGGTGGTAGCGGCGGCGGCGGTGGCAGTATCGTCAGACGTGCCTCGAACCTTGACGATGCGCCAGTGCCGGGGGTTCATTCTGCCACGCTCTGCTGATTCCTTCTCACCTGGCACCACGAGCACACGCTCACACACTCGCTCAAACACGCAGGCAGGCAGTCACTCTCTCACCGCACGTGCGGGCCTGTGTGTGAATGCTGGTGATTTCACTTTCTGCACTGGTTGTCGCTCGGCGGGTACTTTATTGCCGGTTGCGTAAATCGCGCGACGGTTGACTGTGAACCTTAATGGCGGGTAGTTGTAGTGGTCGTTGTCGTCGTCGGCTACGATGTGGTTGACCTTGTGACAGGTGTATCATCAGCCGTACTGGCTGGTGTGCGTGTGTGCGTCGTACTGGTACCGTTGAGTCTCGCAACCTTAGCGTAGGCGCTATTGACGGGTGTAACATCAGTCGTTCTGGCTGGTGTACGTGTGTGTGACACTGGTGCGGCTGCCAGCGAGAGAAAGGACCACGCGTAGGACTGTGTGTGTGTCAGAGAGGCAGCGAGAGAGAGAGAGAGAGAGAGAGAGAGAGGCGCAGTTGCTTGGAGACACGCGGTTGTCACTGGTAACGACGTATAGCCTGGCGTGGGACGCGCTGTGTAGTGTATAGCCACTGTTAGTGGCAGACTGTCACACACCGGTGTATCCAACGTCGCCACGAACCGTGTGCTGCTGCTGCTGCGTTTCACCGTCGATCATTAACGGTCTACGAGAGAGCACATTCCAAGGAGAATCTGTGCCTTGTGAAATACAAGAGAGGGACCCCAAGATACAAAATACAAGAGAGAGTGAGAGAAGGAAACAAGGAAGGAGAGTGTGCGTGAGAGAGAGGAAAAGTGAAAGAGAGGGCGAGAGTTAGAGATAGATAGATAGAGAGAGAGAGACTGAGACAGAAAGCGACACACACGCACACACACACACACGCACACACACACACACACACACACACACACACACACAGCAGACAGCTCTGTATATGGAGTAAGAACAGTGGTCAACCGTGGATAATTGAGGGCAGCGGAAGACACTGACCGACCGCGTTCGTGTCGCAGCCATCACGCTGCTATCGGCTTATCCACCATCGTCAACATCGTCGTCCTCTCCACCGCGCGGAGATGGCATGCAGTCGACAGAGCCTGGCACAGCTGCGGTTTTCTCTTCCGGCGGGATACGGCGGCGGAAGCACGCTGGAAGCCGTCATGGAAGACTGCGCCGATCCCGGCCTACCGTGGCTCCTCCACTACGTCGGTATGTCACTCCTACGATCCATCACTTCGCTGTCCGGGTGTCTTTTTTTCATTTTTCCCACTATCCTCTTGGTCCCCCGATGGGACATAAGGCCGTGTGTCTTTTCAGGGCGTTTATTCATTGGAAGTTCTTTGGGTTCAGTTGCTCTTTGGGTTCAGTTGCTTTTTGGGTTCAGTTGCGAAACCATCCGCTGCACTAGTTGGGGATGATGTCGTCATGGGTAGGGTTGGCTGGTGGGGATTGTTGCTAGGTAAGTGAGATAGTGTGTTAACGTGTTAATTATTTGTAATAACGCGTTGATGACACGTGAATGATGAGTAAGTAACATCCGTTCGTCGGCAGTAGTTAATAAACCAGTTCTGGGTCTGGATTGATCAGTCAGATTATGGCAATCTGGAGATTAATTTAGCGTCGCCTCACGGGCGAAGCAGTGAGCTTTAACACAGGTTATACTTAAGCAATGCTTAAACTACTACCATCCTGTTGCTGCCCAGTACTGACCACCGTTCTACACTCTGCCTAGGTGATTTTTGATTATTAATGACCCATGCCCATATGATTATTGATTAGTGATGACCAATCCCGGGCGACTATTGATTATTCGTTATTGACGACCAGTACCCAGATAATTATTTATTATTATTTATTCAGTACCCATTGGTTGTTGGTTTGATATGACAACCTGTGGCAGGGGACTATTGTTTCTAATGGGTAAGCGTATAAAAGTGTGCACGTATCAGCGCAGGTGAAATCTGGGGCACAGGGTTGAACTGTTCAGTGTTATAGTATGGTGGTCCAAGTGACTATATATATATTCTTCACTAAAGGCTGGGGACGTGATGATTATTACGAACCCTAAGAACGAGATTTTTTCTGATGGCCCGGGATATGATAGCCATTTGGGCCACCATACTCTAGAAGGTTTAGACCTCTTCGTCTGGTCATACCGTTCTTACTGTACACTGACCGTGGAAATTGTAAACCTGAGAGTGGACTATAAATTGCATTCTAGAAATCTACCCTGGGTGTTGTAGTCGCTTGCATGCGTCTCGCTATTCACACAGTGCGTAGGCAGCAGTAGTATACAGAATATGTCAGTGGTGCGCGGACACGATTCATGCTCGTGTGCATGATGATCGCTGGCGTGCATGTTATGCGTGTGCTGTTGTATTATATAATCAAAATATATTATTCGAGGTAGTTAAATAAAGAAATTTGTCTTTTTAATCCTGATAATATATATATATATATAATATTTATTTATTGAATTATATATTAAACATGTTTAAACTGAAAACTGCCCCCCCCCCTATCTGCATATTTAAAGCATTGAAATTTAATCACGGCAATTCGTTGGGCATCTATGTATAGTACTTATAGTATATATATATATTTATATGTATATATATATATCCTGCGACCGGTTACTTGGGAGAGCGATCGTAAACGCTTGCCTCGTGAATGCAAACGTTAAAGTATTTACTAACCGATGACGGCATCAATGCGACCCGCTTGTGTTGCCTTATACCACACTTACCTGTATCCTGTAGTCGCCTAGAGCTGGTTGTGTTACGTTACCTGTGTCCGGCTAGATTGCTACCTGCTTTTACCGGTGTCAGTATAGAGCTTGACTGTCTACGCGTAGAGAGCTTGTTATCACGGGGGAAGGCGGGGGAGGGGGAAACACACACGGCCGGAACGTCGGCGAATTCCCCCCGTGAGGTTAATTTCACGGTAATGCGCGCACGCCGACGTGCAAATATTTGCGTTAACTCAATCATTAGGTTCGATGTGATTTCACCGGTCGAACCGCTGCCGTTTAGCTGTGCGTATGTATGTATGCGCTACAATATAGCCATTGTTCTAGCGAGGGTACCGGCATGCGTCCACTTTAATGTGGTGACAGTTTCGAAATAACGAACCTGCTGCGGCTCGCGATCACAGGTAGCAAGGTAGAGCGAGGTATCCAGCAGGCTGCTGTAATAGCTGTATAATCGCCGTATAATAGCTGCTGCTCTTGCGGCTGTTGATGATTATTGTTATTATCGGGAGATATTAAGGTGTTGCTGGTTCATTCACGCTGTCTTCTCCAATTACCGGCTGTTAATTGCATAGCGAATCCGGCTACCGATTACACGGTATCAGCTGCGCTTGTGACCGGGTGCCTTTATATAGATCTATATCAGAAGTAGATAATAGAAGGAAAATAATAGTTCCCTATTATCTACTTCTGATCTATATAATAGTATACGTCCTATTTTAGTTGCAACCAGTATGTTCACAAAATGTTCCATATATAAAGGGTCTGGTTATAATCATGTACAGAGTTCTAACACCGTAACCAATATCATCGAGATGGCATTATAGTTGTGGGATAACACCAGGAGTATCATAATATAGATGATAATCTATATTACAGGGGGCAAAATTAACGGGAGTCCTGAGTCAAATGCTCCCTGATTTTACTGTCGGACTCCCTGATTTGACAGATGCAGGAGTCCGTGTGACTCGCCTGGAAAATCTGCTATCACGGAACTAACGAGTACTTCGTTCACCAAAGCAAGGCCGCCTGCGCATTACACTGCTGGTGATTTTTTGTCAGGCAAATATGCAAAGAGGAATTTTGGTAGGCTAGCATCGCATGAATCTAAGTTCAAAATAAGCACATGTGTTATTATTGTTATGCTTTAGTTTTGAGTTTCAGACTGCGGACTCTCTCATTTTGCTGCGGACTCCCTCTTTTTGAGGGCAGAGAGTCCATTTGACTCCCTTGTTCAAAAGTTAATTTCTAACCCTGATATTATCAGGAGTGTATAATAGGGAGGATATATAGGAGTGTATAATATCCCTATTATACACTCCTGATATTATGAAACTCCTGACACATTTTATCACTGTGTCAGCATTCTAACACGGTGGCAGCATGTAATGAAGAAAATTCAGTCATAATTAGGGATTAGAAATTACATCAGTAGACTCGGTGTCAGGGACTGGCCGCGGGGGACCAATTCGTCACCCGCCTCATTAGTGTCAAAAGACTAGGCCAGTGGTCAGATAACCCAGTGGTCCCTATTTTTGGAAACTATATCTAGCTCCAAGACAGTAATCTAATACTGAGACAACATTCTCGCTCGGAGCCAGAATTAAGACTAAGACAGTAGTCTACCATCAAGACAGTACTATTCTAATAGTATACCCATACATCATTCTAACCCTGAAGCATCATGCTAGCATTGAAACAGTATTCTAACAAAGAGAGAGAGAGGGAGAGAGAGATAGAGAGCATTCTAATAGAGAGAGATAGAGAGCATTCTAATAGAGAGAGAGAGGCGGAATTCTAATGCTGATACATGCAAGCACTGCTCTTACTATGCAATGCCCTTGGTAAACATCTCCGTCAGTCACGCGACCTAAACCACTCAGTAATGACGAACGAGCAAACATTTCCCTTCCTCTCTCTTCCGTGTCCGGCCTTGCGTCTAGCTCATCGGCCGGTACCGACCAGCGCTGACCGCTGTCCAGCTAGCTGTGGGTCATCAACGTACATCTAGGGCAGCTATCGTTCACAGATCACTCCGTTAATCTCAGTATGTTAGTGACTGTAGTAGACTGTGGACAACCCTTGAGTGACTAAGCCGTTAATCTCTCTAGGGTTCTGTGGTTTGTCTCGAGGCAAGTGCCATGTAGCGGAGAGATATCTAATTGTGTTACTGGCGAGGCGTTATGATGAATTTTGTTGACTGCAGGCTTGGCGTAATCATTCTGAATCATTACTGCAGCTGCAGGCTACCCGTAACGTAACAGTGATGTAGACCCCTTCAGGGACAGGTGAGAGTAGTGCTGGTACATTGAGCCGCACCGACAGGCGTGTGATGCGAATTCATGAATATTTAGATTAGGTCTGTGTGAGGCTATGTGTTACGCCTGCCTCTGTCGCTACTGTGCTCTGATATGCAGAGTTATTGTATCCCCCGAACGAAGTTCGTGGGGATACTATGGATTTGGCATCGTCGCGCCGCCGCCGCCGCAGAGATTGACTTGT
>NW_014577410.1:406819-409090 GCF_000485595.1 Priapulus caudatus
CGTATTTTATCGGCAGTTGGTGCGCATTGCATTGTTTATTTCGAATTGTTCGCTTGATTGTTTAAAGCAGCTCGCAGCTCACAAATACAGTATTTCTGGAGCCGCGAATCAGCGTGTGAACGTTCCGCCGCGTATTTGTCTCAGATTCGATATTTCGCAAATACCGTATTTCATAAATACGAGGTCTCGTGTGAACGAGGCTATTGTCTCGTAAAACGTATTATCAGGTATTCCTTATCACGTGACACTCTTAAGTAAATATTATTGACCAATAGCACTAAAACACGAACTATGGTCAATCCAATGCACGCTAGCAAGGTCATGGGGTGACGCTATTACAACAAACGGTTAAAATATACAAAATTTGGTCTCAACAAATGTTATAAATAAACTAATTATTAATTAATTAATGCACAGTGACTGACAGCTTGGCACGGCACACCTAGCGCATAAGACGCTACGCATATACCGCTCGATGACAATGGACGGGCGCACCTCCCGTATCGCCTTGCGCCGGGGATGGGTGACGCGACGCGCCACACCTACGAGCCAAGGTCCGGCCGATAATGACGAAAACCCGGTCGGATTGAAAATGTCGCCGACCGGTTTTCGGAAACGTATAAATAGGCACGGACAAAAAATCATAAGTTAGTTATTACCCCGAGGAAGAGACGATCGAGAGACGATGTAGTGGAGATAGACGAAAACAAAGATGACGGGGCCTAGGCTTGGGTAGGGTCCCTATATACAGAGAGTTGCGCCAACTCAGGATTTGACTCCATGTTGTTTCCAAATGGATCCACACCGCTGCCGCTTAAGTACAGCGCTGTATGGATACGCTGCACAATGGTCCGTAGTAATTAATTAGACTAATCGTGCTTCAAAAAACTCAAAATTTACAGAGATTATAGCTAAGCCATGTGTCTATGTGTATCTAAATTTCTAGAAATGTAACTCAAATCGTTCGCGCCATATGATAGTTTAATTGTACACTTTCTTACCGTCCATAGCCGTGCGTATATTAACCTGTGCGATATAGTCAGGTTCACTATGTATTTTCGTTCAGAATCATGGTAGATTAGCAAACCTATACATTTTTGGAAAGGTCATAGCATGTGGAATCTGAAAAACAATGTTTACATTTGCGGAGATACCGGTATGGCCGCCATTTTGGATTTTCAAAATGGCCGTTATAAAATACATATTTGGCCGTATTTCTGCCTCTAATCACCCTAAAAACTTTTTTAAATATGCTAATCCTATGTTTTCAGGGACAAGGAATCCATTGGGGACATAACCAGACTTCTAACTGTAACACTTAGTATTTTTTTCAGGAAATATTGTCATTGAAACAACAAAAAATCCATTAATATATAGCATATATTAACCCTTTCACTGCGGGTCCCGGCCGTGGCCGGGACATCGTGCATGACTTGATATAGCTCCTGCAGAAGTTGCACATGAGTGGCCTACCATGCTGACTGTGATTCTGCAAGCATCCGAATTGAAGAAGTTGGTCGTTGGTGAAGAATACCCGACAGTGATTTCGTTCGACATGGCACTGTATGTGAAGGCAGCGCAGTTACTGGATTCAAGACTTGATCTGAAAGCAGCAGTTGTCCCCAGACTGGGCGAGCTACATGCTGTGATGGCTGCGCTGAGAGCTCTGGGAACGTCCATAGAAAACTCAGGGATAGATGATGCGTGGATTGAGGCTGACGTATACGGCTCTGCCACAACCAGACAGATCCTCAAGTGCGCTCACTACAAGAGAACTCTTCGTGCACACATCCACACTTATATGGCTCTATATGAACTTGTCCTGGAACAGTTCTTCACAGAAAAGCCCAACCTTAAAGCCATTTGCGTAGAAGCAGCAGATAATGTCCAGGAAGCTTGTGCAAAATCAGCAGCTGACAGAAGCTCAAATCCCGAAAGCGTGACAAGGACCAATGACGATCTACTACAAACCCTCACTAACGACGACGTCATTCAACAGCTGAAAATGTGGGAAGCGCAGAAATCCTCAAATGCAATGTTCAAGTCTTTGATGAACTACATCCACCGGGTTGAAACCATCTTGCACTTTGTTGAGGCATCCAGGAATTCCAATCTCGTTCTCCACCTTCAAGCTGGGGAGGCACTAAGCAAGTTATTCTTCGCCATGGATCGAATAAAATACAAGCGCCTCTGGCCACGTTACATCGCAGACATGCATGAGTTGAAGACAAGCCATCCAGAAACCTAGACGAAGACGAAAACCTATCTGTG
>NW_014577410.1:409311-411463 GCF_000485595.1 Priapulus caudatus
ACAACAGGATGTACATGTCAGGAAACAAGAAGCAAACGGTAAAGATCCGTGACCAGTCAGTAGATCTGAAAGAAACGAAAGATCTGTACGGTCGGTTGATGGTACTAGCCAGATCAAGCCGTGACATCGATCAGAAGCATGCGATTGGGAACTACGAGTTCACTCTTACCCCCAGAGCACTGTTTGCACCCGACGGTTCGATCCTACCATGTACTGACAAGTCAAAGCTTATCCATAGCCTTGACAACTTTGGTAAAACGACAGAAACTCATGCTGATGCACAAGCAGCAGAAGCCACAGAACAGGCTGATGATATTGCTGATACAGGAACGCCATCTACATCGCCACGAAAATTGCTGTTGTTGATGGAATGGTGCTCGTCCAGAAGATGACAAAAAAACAGCGACAATCACCACAGTCAAAGATCTCTGTCATCATTTCAACGACCATGCAGCTTATGAACATGACAGCAGGATCCGACGTGATTATCCTGGTGTTGGACACATACAAGGCAGACTCATTTAAGCAGAAAACCAAAGAGAAACTACGACAAGGCAAGGACCCTGTTCAATACCAGATTGCAGATGATACAAACATCAAACATATACCAATGGGCCGCTTCCTATCTCACGAAAAGACAAAAGCTGATCTAACCATATACCTTGCTGAGGCAACACTGGAATATAACGCAAACTCCCCTAAGTTAATCATCACGTCAGCATCGGGCCATACTAGAAGCAACCAGAGCATGCAGTTTGACCCAAACAACCACGAGGAAGCTGACACATTGATCAGCTTAGCAGTAGCCGCATGCCAATGTTATCCAGAAGCACAGCTAGTCTTCTTCACCCCAGATACAGACGTCCTAGTTCTGGCTGTTGCCGCCTATGACAAGCTCTGCAAACACACATCGATGGCCATGGTATCAGGTATGGTGGAGGTAGAGCCCATCTGGAGAGCGCTAGGAAGAAACAAGACAACAGAGTTACTTGTATTCCACGCATTCACTGGGGCAGACAATGTCGGTCGATTCTCAAGAGTAGGTAAAACGAAATGGTTTCAACACTACATCAAGGCTGAAAGGAACATAGTCAAAGCACTAATGAAACTACCAGAGGACGACGATCTAACGCAGGAGGTGAAAGACATATTGGCCAGCTTTGTATGCTTAGCGTACTGCCCAAAAAGTATTCAGATCGCAAGTATCCCTGACCTCAGATGGCATCTGTTTTGCAAACATCTGGCAGAAAGTAACAAGTTGCCTCCAACAACTGGTGACCTTGAGGAGCATATCAAACGTGTGCGAGTACAGAATAGAGTTTGGTGCCAGGCCACCCTGCCTGTTCGACACTCTCAAACATGGCTACCATCAGGACGACAAAGGTCACATACTACCTATCGCCACCAAAGTTCTACGAGCACCACAGGCTATTGTCGAGTTAGTCAGATGTCATTGTAAAGCTAATTGCTCAACCCAGAGGTGCTCATGTAGAAGAAATGACTTGACTTCACCAACCTTTGCTTGTGTGGAACGGACTGTGGAAACGATGCGAACTGTATTGTCGGCTATGACACACAGGACAGTGAAGATGAACTCTGAATGGCATATTCTGTAAACATGTGTGTATGTTACAGACTGTCAGTGTATGCTTGCTGCCGTTTACTAGCTATAAGTTTGATGCCTGTCTAAGATGATATGAATGATTGACACAGCTTGATGTTATTAACTGCCTGTTAACAATTATAACATGTATTTCATTATGCCACTTTCGCGAATATAAAGACAGATTTTTGCAAGTTAAAATCTTTGATTCCTGTAATACTGTTCTCCATAACACTTATTCGATACTTTCATTGGATTCCTTGTCCCTGAAAACATAGGATTAGCTTATTTCAAAAAGTTTTTAGGGTGATTAGAGGCAGAAATACGGCCAAATATGTATTTTATGGCGGCCATTTTGAAAATCCAAAATGGCGGCTATACCGGTATCTCCGCAAATGTAAACATTGTTTTTCGAATTCCTCATGTTATAACCTTTCCAAAAATGCATAGGT
The DNA here is from genome assembly GCF_000485595.1 of Priapulus caudatus. Classification (NCBI taxonomy): domain Eukaryota; kingdom Metazoa; phylum Priapulida; class Priapulimorpha; order Priapulimorphida; family Priapulidae; genus Priapulus; species Priapulus caudatus. Next base: position 411,367 of record NW_014577410.1, read on the forward strand.
TTGCTAATCTCCCATGATTCTGAACGAAATGTAATTTATTGACATAGTGAACCTGACTAATACCGCGCGTAGATACTTGCTAATTAATTAAATCACT
>NW_014577410.1:411803-413958 GCF_000485595.1 Priapulus caudatus
GATAGCTTAATTGTACTTTCTTAGTGTAAACACAGCAGCCAGTCATTTTGGAAGAATAATGACAACTGTAATTCACAAGATAAATGCGTTCCACTCTCCACTCGCTCGCAGCTGTAACATGTGTTTTGCAGTTCTAGAAATCTAGATACACATAGACACCTGTGTAGCGTTGAATATCGAATCGTAGACAGTAGACGTAAGAGTTTGTATAAACGGTAAAACAACTATAGGTTTATTCTAAACACGAGCAATAACGGTGTGTACGTTTCTCTCAAAACCGCTCCATTTTAAGCTGTGAACGCGTGCCACGCGTTCTACAGGTTTCCTGATTTATGGCCTGGCTAGTGGTTACAAGGACGGCTGGGGCCGAACGATTCATTGTTTGGAGTTCGATGTCTCCTTGCCCAGTTCTCGGACTGTCATAAAACTCGCTTACTGAGTGCCCGTTTGACACCTCCGGCCCTGTTCTAAGGTCGGGCGAGGCTGTCGCCCCGTCGTGAGACAGGCCGCCCCTTCTAAATCTGTCGTACACCATCTGTCGCACGTCTCTGGACGGTGATATTTGTCACCGTTCCCACGGTACGACATTTTTGCATTACACATGTCTTAGCTATAATCTCTGTAAATTTTGAGTTTATTGAAGCACGATTAGTCTAATTAATTACTACGGACCATTGTGTACTTAAGCGGAATCAATTTGGAAACAACATGCCGTCAGCGATCACGTGACCGATTTTTTCCGACTTGTCATGGCGCAACTCTCTGTATACAGGGACCCTAGGCTTGGGTGCATAGGGCGCCGTAGTGTATATATATTTGTATTGTGTTTTACTAATAAAGTCAGTCTTCAAGAACAATTTCTTCGACTACATCATCTTTACTCGTTGCTACAATCTGCTACCACTGCTTCCACTTGTTTCAAGATGGCTGCCGTGAATGACTTATTTTTGTATTGAGCGCTTAAATTGTATATATTTCGCTTATTAAGTTAATTTTATAAATCAAGTGCTGAATTTATCTGTTCCTACTATTACATCTGGAACCGTGGACAGGTAAACCTTGATTTTTGAACCCTAACCATGATAGTGTCATATCGCTGACAACTTTAGTTTGACACGTTTGATAGAGATACTCAGAATAGCTAGTCTTCAAATCTAGTGACTATGGCTGACATGAAGGCGGCACTTTCTCAGCAAACTGACGAGATAAAGAAATTTGTTGGCAATCAGCTGAAAGACATTAAAAAAAACTACAGGAGATTAAGTCGAGCCAAGAGTTTCTGGCCGCAAAATATGAGGAGCTAGTAGAGGAACTAGATCGAAACAACAAGAAAACTAAGGCCCTAGAAGATAGGAACTCGGTCCTAGAAGCAAGCAACATTGCGCAGGAGGAGAGAATTATTAACCTAGAGAAATTACTAGATAACCTCGAGCAGTATGGGAGAAGGGACTGTGTGGAAATCACGAACATTCCCTGGAGTGACCAGGAAAATCCATCGACTATAGTTAAGAAAATCGCTAATAACATGGGCCTGCAAATGACTGACGGTGATATCAGCACCGCCCACCGGCTACCAAAACCGCGATCTGGTGCAGCCCCTGCAATAATAGTTAAATTTACTCGCAGGGACATGCGTACTGCATTTTATGCTAAAAGAAAACTGGCCGGCTCTGCTGCGGATCTAGGGTATTCGGCTCACTCTAAATTTTTATAAACGAGAGTCTCACCAAGGAACGCAGAAAAATCTTTCATGAGGTGCTATAGTTTAAAAAGAAAAACGGATACCGTTTCATCTGGACACATTTTGGAAAATTTTCATTAAAAAATCGGAGAGCAGCGAAACACTGGTCATCAACGCGGTTGACGATTTGAGGACCCTGTAGATAACCCAATCGCAGATCTGACAAAAACATGAATACCCACCTAATGGTTAAATACGCCTGCTCTTGCTGCACAAAAGCATGTAAAAGTAACCAAAGAGCCATACAGTGTGATATTTGTGATGATTGGTGCCATCTAAAGTGTACACAACTAACTAATAATCAGTTCCTAACTCTCTCAATCTCTGACTCTAAATTTTTCTGCAAAAGTTGTCTAGACTCCACGCTTCCATTCCAGTCAATAGATGACGATGATGTTATCGATCTTTATTCTA
>NW_014577410.1:416497-421747 GCF_000485595.1 Priapulus caudatus
AAACGTCTCGCTGTACCTCCCAAGATTCTCTACTAACATGGGAACAAAAACATTAAAATTCAGAGGTGTCAAATTATGGGCTACACTTCCTTCAAGCATAAAGACATTGACTTTCAAAACCTTTGTTAAAGCCTACAGAGATACTCTCATATCCAAATACGAATAAGCACAGTTTATTCAGGTTCATATAAATAGAATCTTTTTTATTTTTTTTACCTTTATTTTTGGTATGATAACAATGCAAATTGTGTTTCTTGTTCTCCCTGCATGGGCATTGCGCCTTGTAACGCAATTATGTTTTTTATATTTATTTTTTATTTAATTGGTTTGTGAATTGTTTGTTATGGTTTTGTTTACATGTTTACAAGTGTAATGAGTGATGTGCGGTGGCTGTTGTCCAGTTGGTGTACGTGTTGTGTACAGAGTTTTGTTGTTTAGCATGCAGTATGGGATCTGTGATGCACAGCTTATTCAGTTTCATATCAATAGAATCTTTTCCTTATATATTTATTTTGGTTTTGTTCACAATGCAATCATGATTCTTGTTCTCCCTGCATGTGCAATTGTGCTGCGTAATGCAGTCATGTGCTGTCTGTCTTTGTTATTTTAGTTGGTTAGTGAATTGCTTGGTGTGTTTCATATAAATAGAATCTATATTACTTATATATATATTTTTGATTTTGTTCAAATGAAACTGTATTTCTTGTTCTATGGGCATGCATGTGCCTTGTAATGCAGTTGTTTTGTTTCCTGTTTTTTCTATTCTTTTTTTTGATTAATTGGTTTGTGAAGTGATTGTTTTGGTTTTGTTTGCATGTTTACAAGTGTACTGAGTATGTGCAATGGCTGTTATCCAATTGGTTCTATATATTTTTCATTTATATATATTTTTTTTGCGGCTTCAACGTGTGATGGTAGTTGATGGATTGTATTTGTATTTGCGGGATTATTTTCCGGTTGTGAGTCTCTGGTGTCGTGATGCGGCCCTTGTGTTGGCTTTTCGTTGCGTGTGATTTGTTGCCTGTGCTAAGTGTTGTGTGATATTCAATTATTGTGCTTTAATTAGTTTTCTTTCCCTGTTATTATTGTTCAGCTATGCGTCTGTGAGTGCTTTTCTTTTCTATTTTGATAGTCTATATATATATATATAAATATTTGGGACCTGCATATGCATATTTCGTGAATTTGTGTCTAAGGTCCTCATTGTGGAACTCAGGGTAATTTTGCATGTTTACTTTATAATCTTACTTTATTCTTTTTCATAACAACGCTCATATATATTTTTGTTATGGTTTCCNGCACAAACACACACGCACGCACGCACACGCACGCACGCACGCACGCACGCGCACGCACGCACGCACACACACACACGCGCGCACGCACACACACACACACATACATACATCAATACACATGTACGCACGTACGCACACACACAAACACAAGCAAGCACGCACGCACGCACACGTACGCACGCACGCACGCACGCACGCACACACACAAGGGAACGACTATCAAAAACACACACAACAAGAGAACAACTATCGGCAACACATCCACACACGCACACACAACAAGAGAAGGCCCACAGAGAACGCTCATCAACCAGCGTCTTTCATCTTCTCAGAGTGAATCTGAGTGAGGGCTTCCTTAATCGCCTCCGCCGAGACACGCGGCTTGTCGCGCGTGCCTGGTGACACACATCGCCGTGCCGCCGCGACAGCGCGAGTATCACTGCTGTCACTGCCGCTCACACACGGCCGACCTACTGCCAATGAGTACCTTATAATTAGCCAATTATACACGCGGCTGCTGCGCGCTGGGATTTTCATGATGCATTTTGCTCAGCATCTTCGCGAAGCTCTTGTGTGGCAGCGGGAAAGCGAGCATGCTGGCGACACTCTTACAGGCTGTAGAGACGATGGTAGTGGATGCTGCTGCTGCTGATGATGATGATGATGATGATGATGCTACTGCTTCTGCTGCTGCTGCTGATGATGATGATGATGCTGCTGCTGCTGATGATAATGATGCTGCTGTTGCTGCTGCTGCTGCTGGTGGTGGTGGTGGTGGGGGTGGTGCTGTTGCTGCTGCTGTTGCTACTACTACTGCTTCTGCTGCTAATGCTGCTGCTGCTACTACTACTGCTACTGCCGCTGCTGCTACTGCTACTACTACTGCTACTACTGCTACTACTGCTACTACTACTACTACTGCCGCTGCTGCTAGTACTACTGCTACTGCTATTGCCGCTGCTACTACTACTGCCGCTGCTACTGCCGCTGCTGCTACTGCTACTGCCGCTGCTGCTACTGCTACTACTACTGCCGCTGCTACTTCTACTGCTGCTGCTGCTGCTGCTACTACTACTACTACTACTGCTACTGCCGCTGCTGCTACTGCGACTACTACTGCCGCTGCTTCTACTGCTGCTACTGCCGCTGCTGCTGCTGCTACTACTACTACTACTACTGCCGCTGCTGCTACTGCTACTACTACTATTGCCGCTGCTGCTACTGCTACTACTACTGCTGCTGATGCTGCTACTACTACTACTACTACTACTGCCGCTGCTGCTACTACTACTACTGCCTTCAAGTCTTGAATCAAATTTAACTAACTAACTGTAATTAGCGGAGTGGCTGACTCGAAGACTGTATAGTCAATTCGCCCTCCCTCGCTGTACTTATTTTAAAAAACTTGTTGTGATATATGTAAAAATGTAATTTACTTGAAAGCGTAAATAAATTTAAAAAAAAAATATATATATAATCTAAATCTAAATCTAAAATCTAAAATCTAAAATCTATTACTATTACTCGCTGTCCCGCCGCGCCCGACCAATGACGGTGACGCCCGTGCGTTACCATGGCAACCCCGCATCGTTCGGCAAATGCCGTACCCATGGTATATGTCTATCTACGCATGGCCGTTATCTGTTTATGTAATCTTTACGCATTTTTTTCATCATTTTTTCATTAATCAATCCGGCCGCGAGATGGCGTGGGCGCGCGCCGCGTGACGTCATGCTCCGCCGGTGCGAAGTGCATTTATCCGGCAGCGGCGCAGAGTCACTGCAGATCTACGGCAGTAGCTAGCAAGCAAGCATGGGAACAACAACAGCAGCAGCAGCAGAAGCAGCAGCAGCCGTGGCGGCGGCGGCGCGAGCGATGCTAAGCCTCACCGTGGTCGTCGTCAGCGTAATCTTCGGCGTCGTCGTCCAGCCGACGGTCGGCTGCCAGACGGACTACAGCGACGTCGCGTCGCTAGGCTACCTCGCGCCGCTCACCGTCGAGGCGACAGTACATCGCGAGCCGACGGCGGAAACGTCATCAGCCGTGCTGCGCGTCAACCGCGTCGTCTTTGGAACGGTGAGCGTCACCCGCGTCAGTGTCAGCGCAGACGACTTCGGCTCCTGTTCGGTCGCCTGGGAGGTCGGCACCCGCCTGCTGTTGTTTCTGGACGCAGAGCCGGGTTCGACGATCGAGGCGTACCGAGTCTACGCTCCGCCGGCGGCCAGCACGAAGAAGAATCGTAAGCTGTTGAACGCGATAGCCTGCGCCGACGATCGACGTACGAAATGCGGTAAGTGTCGGCGGACGACGGTCGGCGGCGACGGTGGCGCTATCCGGTGGTCATGCAGTTCCACTATTGTTTCGTTTTGATTGTTGCTTGTTTTGTTTTCTATTATATATATGGTATAATTTTGTATATATATATATGTATAATTTGTTTGTTGGTTTGTCGTCTGCGTACCCTTGCCGTGTTTGCGATTGTGTTGTGTTTTTACTTGTCGTGTAAGATGGGCTGCCCGTCACTTTACGTGCGTGCGTGCGTGCGTGCGTGCGTGCGCGCGCGCGTGTGTGTCTATGTGTTGCGTTACGTTGCGCGTTGTTGTGATGTATTTGTTGCCTGGCAGTAGGTATTGCGTAATCGCAAGAGCACATACACAAACGAACGATAATGATATCAGGGAACGATAGCGTGTACCTCATCTATCTAATGTTCTTCATTTAAACCCCCCCCCCCGATCTTTATCACCGAGTCTGTCTCTCTGTTTCCAACGCTGGAGATGCGGCAGCAGTAGTAGCAGCAGCAGCAGCAGCAGTAGTAGTAGTAGGAGCAGCAGCAGTAGTAGCAGCAGCGGCAGTAGTAGTAGTAGGAGCAGCAGCAGTAGTAGCAGCAGCGGCAGTAGTAGTAGTAGTAGCAGCGGCAGTAGTAGCAGCAGCAGCAGCAGCAGTAGTAGTAGCAGGAGCAGCAGCAGTAGTAGTAGTAGGAGCAGCAGCAGTAGTAGCAGCAGCCCATGAATGACAATGGGTAATTTTGCATGTTTACTTATAATTTATAATTTATTTATTTTTTCATAACAACGCTCATATACATTTTTTGTATTTTCCAAACATTATATATGAGCGTTGTTATGAAAAATTAAATAAATTACAGGGTAATTTTGCATGTTTACTTAAAGTCCACATGAGCCTTAAGACCACAATACAAAATATGCAGATGCAGGNGAGAGGTAGAGCGAGAGGGCTCTCGCTCTACCTCTCTCTCGCTCGTTCTCGCTCTACCTTTCTCTCGCTCGCTCGCTCTCGCTCTACCTTTCTCTCGCTCGCGCTCGCTCTCCCTCTACCTCTCGCTCGCTCTACCTCTCTCTAGCTCTCTCTCTCTCTTTCTCGGTCGCTCTAGGTCTACCTCTCTCTACCTCTCTCTCGCTCAAAGAGAGCTAGAGCGAAAGCGAGCGAGAAAGAGAGAGAGCGAGAGCAAGCTAGAGCTAGAGCGAGCCGCTCTACCTCTCTCTCGCTCTACCTCTCTCTCTCTCGCTCGCTCTCACTCTACCTCTCTCTCGCTCTAGCTTGCTCTCTCGCTCTAGCTTGCTCTCTCTCTCTCTCGCTCGCTCTCACTCTACCTCTCTCTCAGAGAGAGGTAGAGCGAGAGCAAGCGAAAGAGAGCTAGAGCGAAAGAGAGCTAGAGCGAAAGCGAGCGAGAAAGAGAGAGCGAGAGCAAGCTAGAGCTAGAGCGAGCGAGAGAGAGGTAGAGCGAGAGCGAGAGCGAGCGAGAGAGAGAGAGGTAGAGCGAGAGAGAGGTAGAGCGAGAGCGAGCGAAAGAGAGCTAGAGCGAAAGCGAGCGAGAGCAAGCTAGAGCTAGAGCGAGCGAGAGAGAAGTAGAGCGAGAGCGAGAGCGAGCGAGAGAGAGGTAGAGCGAGAGCGAGCGAAAGAGAGCTAGAGCGAAAGCGAGCGAGAAAGA
>NW_014577410.1:421988-423732 GCF_000485595.1 Priapulus caudatus
ATGCTCGGACGAATAGCGCATACGAACAGGTGTCCGATGCTCGGACGAATATCCACGTCGTACCAGTAATTATAGTTTTGCAGTTTTGCAGTAATTATATGAGTACTACTACTACTAGCTCATTTTTACTTTTCAAGTTCATCAAATTCCTCCTTCAGCTTCTTAGGAGAAACTCACTTAATTACATGAAACTGTTCTCATTGGCAAGGACGAGATCTAGAACCGTTCAGCAAATTGAAATGCTCTAGAGTATGACCACAGACGTTTTATAGTCGCGAATTAGCGGGACTAAGTTGGTCCCGCGCATCCCTAATGCCAGTAATGGCTGGTTCTATAGCCCAGCGGCAATTGTACGCGGGCTATAGTTACTAGAGCTACACTGCACAGTCATGTGCTGTCTGTCTTTGTTATTTTAGTTGGTTAGTGAATTGCTTGGTGTGTCTCATATAAATAGAATTTATATTCCTTATATATATATTTTGATTTTGTTCAAATGAAACTGTATTTCTTGTGANATGTTTCAAATTGCATACAGTTTTTACTCCTATGGGAGAGATTTGAACGTCCTATTTTGCAGCACTCCAGTCGACCTACTTTCGAGCCACGCCCACTTTTTGGCAAAAATGAAAATGGCCATCTAGATTCATTCCATTTTGTTAAATTTTGGTATGTGAATGTGTAAGGTTAGCCCCAAAACAGTTGTTACTCCTGTGGGAGAGATGACAGCATCCTATTTTGGAGCACGCCAGTCGACCTACTTTTGAGTCATTCTAAACTGCGTGTTTGCTGCAGTTTTTTTTTGGGGGGTGGGGGTGCGATTTACGCATATATAATTATCAAGAGTATATAATAGGAGATATGCTATATAATGGGAGTTCTCCCATATATACTATTGTTTTATATAATGTAGGTGGATAATTGCTGAATTAAAAATGACTTGTTGGCACTCGCTCATTTGTGTACTTTTTTGTGGTGAGCTATAGTGTCATTGACACTTTCATTTGGATTTTTAACTAGTTGAGAAACAATCTTATCAGGTAAGAATTTGAGGATACATTTAGTGCCGTTAGTACTTACTTGTCATGTAAAAAAAAATTACAACAAAATTTTCCAAATATACTCCATAGAAAATTCGTGACGTAGTCAACTTAACTCTAGCTTTACTTATGTAACCAATTGCATACGCTATACAGAACGATATGGACAACAGCGCGCCATCGTGAAACTGGAGCGAATAATTATTTGTGGCAGGGTCGACGAGGATGTAGCAACAAACGACAATGAAAAAATACACTAGCCGACAACATAAATGTCTGGACTTTAGCCGACCACTGTCAAACCAAATTTAGCTCACCGTAACTTGCCCAAATTCGGGCTGTTGCTCGGACGCAAACAAATCAAAAACATAAATGCGCAGCCACGTCGTATTTAAGTAGCGGTGGCTTTGGTGATCAGGTACCAGTTAGCCTGCGATGCTGCAATGATTCCATTGTTGTTTCCCATCACTGTTGGTCGTATACTACCGTACGTGTATACGTCGTCATTCTAGCAGGAGTTAAGAACTACACAGGTGCTAACGAGTTAACTCCTGACATGTGGTTTCAATTTATGTTAATTTCGCAACCCCTCGACTGCCACACCATGCGTGAAAGTATGTAAAAGTAGTGAAAGAAAGTGATGTGAAGTGAAGTGAAAGTATATAAGTGCGGTTATAGGTGGTTTGTTCCAGTAATTGATGAGTCGA
>NW_014577410.1:424920-441029 GCF_000485595.1 Priapulus caudatus
GCCAACGCAAGTAGCAACGCTATGGTATGTTATGTCGTTTCGGGTTTTCCGCGTGCCGTTCGAAAATCATGCGCATTGCAAACATGGCGGTTGGCGGTTAGTTGAAATTGCGGTTTGGCTCTTGAAATTTACACTGTGCACAGCAAACTGAGGTATTAGTTTTAATAACAACGCTGGAATACTATAAGGTGAAGGTTATATTTGATACAAAACAAGGCAGAAATGCTTAGATGATCATTTTATTTGAGATATACGTAATTGTTCGGTAGTTTTTGTACAGCTACAAGATTTTTCAATGGATGGATGTCAGGCGGTGTATTGACGTTAGTCACACAGCCTGGTCGGGTTAATAAGAGGGGTGATAAGTTGCCTATATATAACATAGTTACGATAGTACTAGTCTAAGTTTTTTTTATCTATAATCTCTTCACTAACATCGTACTTCAATTCACAGGCGCGTTTCTGTTTACAGAAACATTTACAAATATGATTGTGGCCATTTATGATATTTTGCAATGTATGTGTTAATGCAAAAACTAAAAACGCAGGAGTGTTTACATTAATCATGTACTTTCCTAAGCGCGGCTCGGCCATTTTATACCCTCTTTTTCTATGAGCTAAATAACACAGCTGGACTTTCCAATATCACTTATATGATCGCAGTGAGAGAACTGAGTAACCTTCTAAAAAAAATTTCGATTAGGCCTACTCCCACGAAGCTGCAGGTTAAAAGGGCGAAATTAATTAATTTTTATTAGTGAACACAGACAGTAATGGAATATGGCTCTTCAGCTCTGGTGTTTTTATCCTCTTTGCTCGTTCAACTGTACACTGCAACATGGTTAACCGTGTAAGACTCTGTACTCTGTAGCGCAGGTGGGGGCTCGTGTCTATATAACCCATTGCATGTATATATTTATACTGTAGGTATGTTATTATGAGACATGCGTGATAATATCAGGAGCGTATAATGACAAACGTCCTCCTGATATTATACGCTCCTGATAATATATATATATGGTCGTGCTCGTGGTCAATATATGGTCACAACCGTCATAGCAATCATCTGATTTAATTTGAGTTAGTGTATATAGTCTCCTCGTTACCAGTATTTATGCGAGTCAGTCTCGATTCGGTGGTTTTTTTCAGTCATGGTTCGGTTTTGCGATGGTGAAGGCTGGGTAACTGATGTGGAACCCGAGATTCATGAACAGACTGCTGTTGCTGTTGTAATCCCGCCCTACAAGGATCAAGACCTGAAGGCACCAGTTGATGTAAGACTGTATTCTTGCCCGATAATTCTATAACCTAGCTGTAAGTAACTTTTCGGAGCTTTCCAATCTCCCACGTCGTCGCAGCTACGTGCGATTGGATAAGTTCTGTGATGTACTGTGTTCAGGGCCGGACTGGCCATAGGGAGCACCGGGAGTTTTCCCGGTGGCCTGGCCTGCTAACTGGCCTGCCCCCCCAAAAAAATGAATAAATCTGCAGCCTGCAGGCCATATATATAAATATATATATATATATACGTACATAATACGTATGTACATATATACGTATAGAAATATGATTTGCTTTAAAATCTATGCTGTAGCACTTGAACCAATAATTCTTGTATTATGTAGAGGCGAGAAAAACATGACCCGGAGAGATGAACGCACGCACACGCACACGCACACACACACGCACGCATACACACACTAACTAAAACTAGACAGAGGGCACTCACGGAGAAAGCATACCTCCGCCAGCGACATACGCCATACGCCATACGACTCACGAACACACGAATAACCCACGATATACGCCAGCGTACATGCATGCTCGATCGCTGCTCAGTCAGCAGCAGCCGGCTGTGGCTGGCTCGCTCGCTGACGCTCTAATATCAATCGCGTCACACACGCACATACACACACACACACACACGCACACGCACACACACACGCACACGCACACACACACACGCACACACACACACGCTAACGTGTACACGAACGCACAGACCCGATCACATAACCTCCCCTCCACTCCGTGGGCGGAGGTAAAAATAAGATAGCATGTAGAGTATTATTAGAGGTCAGTCTGAACGTTGTAATTATAATTTATAAGTTGTTAACACCCTCAAGTGTGCCTACCTTTCTGCCGGGAAACAGCATCATCGACAAATGATGGTCCCAACTTGGGACTCCCAAGGAAATAACACCTTGACATTGATTTTCAAATAAAGCACAGGTTTTATATGGATTGAATTTCGACACTTCATTTTGAGATTTTTCGATGAAAGTGGTCCAGCTTGTAGGCTACATCACTCATTTTTGGGCGATCCCTCTATTATTTGCAAGAATCTTCTTCTTCTTTACCTTTTCTTGCAAATGATGGGGGGTGACCCCCCACCCCACCCATCATTTGCAAGACATTTGCAAGATGTTTCTTTTTCTTTTTCTTCTTCTTTTCCTTTCTTTTTCTTTTTCTTTTTTTTTCTTTTTTCTTTTTTCTTTTCTTTTTCTTCTTCTTTCCTTTTGTTTGCAAATTATAGGGGGGGCGACCGCACCACCTTCACCCCCTGTGCGAGAGTGAGATGCGAGGGAGCGAAGCAACTGAGGGGGGGTACGTGTGCGGGGTAGGGAGCTTTTGCATTTTATAACTTCAATTTGTGCAATTTGGTGCATACTAAAGTGACAGTTTTCAGATATTGTAAGATTTTTTTTGCTGTGCATGAGATATTTGAGCGTTTTATTCACGAAGAGATATATCTCAGCATTTTTTTTGCTGTGCGTGCGATATTGTAAGATCAGCGTGAGAGCATGAGATTTGGTCAAAATGCGTGAGTCTCACAGTCAATACGTGAGAGTTGGCAGCCCTGCAGCATATATTATAACAACTGGTGTGTGATGTAAAGCAATGTGCTTTTTGTTTTCTCGGTTTCTGTGCCGCATACTTGTGGAACATATACTATCTATATCGCACACAGTAGATGAGGTCGCTATTTTGCCATGTTTTTCTGCACACTCCAACGATATCCTATACTTGTACAGGCCCATACCCAGGCCATAGCCAAACGTGATTGGTCCGCTTATTTTCAGATCTGGTTGTCCTGTCGGGCAGCAAGAAGCAATTCTTTACTTTTCCAATTTAGATTTTTCCTGACACACGGGTGTCGCGTGCTGCTTTTTTCAGCGACCATTGAAAATACAACGTGAGAATGTCATGCGATTGCGCCCTGACTCAAATTATGTTAGCATAATTAAACAACTGGAATTTTTCAGTTGTCTGATCAGGCAACTAGCCAAGAGAATGACTTGTCCGACATAGACTTTTACTTGTTCCGGGCAATCGGACAACTGTTAGTGTTGAGTGCTATATTCTGATTTGTGTACTGTTAATAAACAAGCAATAAATTGTTCATAAATTGCTATTAAGGAAAATGTCTAAATACCAGTATATGATTAGTGCTATTTCTGGCAATTGAGATGATCAAGATTTATTTATTCACAGATCTCCGAAGATTGTCCACCAGCTGCCTACTTCATACAATGTCTAATTGGCACAGCCCTGGCTCCCATGGCCAAGCTTACGCAAATCCTCGGTCGAATGAATCTGGAGACACTGGAATCGGTAGCAACCCTGGGTCAAATAATCCTCCTACCCAGGACTGCTTCAGCCACATGTCAAACACATCTGGAGACACTAGATTCGGTAGCAACCCTGGCTTAAATAATCCTCCTACCCAGGACTGCTTCAGCCACATGTCAGACACATCTGGAGACACTGGAATCGGTAGCGACCCTGGGTCAAATAATCCTCCTAAAAATAATCCTCCTACCCAGGACTGCTTCAGCCACATGTCAGACACATCTGGAGACACTGGAATCGGTAGCGACCCTGGGTCAAATAATCCTCCTACCCAGGACGACTGCATCAGCCACATGTCAAACACATCTGGAGACTTATCAAGTGATGGTGACAACGTTATGTTGGATTATGGGACAGTCCCGTGTAATGACGTTTCAAACACCTTTCAATTTGTTGGCAATCTTGGATCAAACAATCCAGGAAGCTTTGCCAACTCTGCAGTATGCAGCGCTGTAGCATACACAAACACTGGACCTAGCGATCCAGCAAGCTATGAAAACATTGGAGCAAACATTCCAGTAGGTCACACAGTCACGGGACAAAGCAAACCAGCAAGCATGAGCTGGTCACTGGACACTGCAGTGGCTAACACCACCAACACCGAAACAAGCAACCCAGCAAGCTATGGCAATTTAATTCAGGACTTTCTCGCCTCTGGCGTTGAAGAATCTGTCAGTGCACCTGAGGTGATGGACAACAAGATGCATCCGGAGATGCCGAGAAATGTCACGCCGAACTTTCTTGGATCGCAGGTTGGAAGTAACTCGCAGATGACAGTTGTGGTAACTATCGTTTCACCTTCATCGAAATATGTAATGCTGAACTAGATTCATAGAGACACTGATTGTGTAAACGTAATTGAATGGATTAACATTGTTATTTTTTAATATAAACTAATGTTATCTCATCAAGTACTTGCTTAATGCCCTAGCACGTCGAATGTTAGTTCTAAAGCATGTTTCCAGACCATGTATTCTAATGCATTCTGTGTTTTTTTTAAGATGCAGAGTGCATCTCCGATGCAAGTACAACCATGTAAGTACTGATCATAAAGGAGATGTCAGCATGCTGGTTTTCATGGCAAATATGTCACATCAGAGCTATATTTAGAACTAGACCGAGCTTAGAATTATGGGCAAATATTTTATAGGTAGACAAAAACCTATGGGTGTTCTTACGTGCAGAATTTACTCTGCATCCATTGCACATTTGACTTGACATGCAACAAATCCTCAATTGTGTAACATTCCAGACTTGAAAATATTAAGACAACCGCAGAGAAACGGGCATAGGTTTCGATATACGTCGGAGCGTGGCAGTCATGGAACCCTAGAGGCTGAGAGAATGAGTAGAGACCAGAAGAAAAAGGAGTATGTTCGTGTCAAGGTGCGTGACATCAGATGTACCTAGTTAAACAGACGCGACTGTTTCCACGCGAGCTGAAAAAAACACAATGCGTCCAAGCGACCGATGCAAATGAAACAATCAGTGCACACAGCAACAACTCGTGTAAACTCAGTTGCACGATCTCCAGGCGATCGTCTGTTCAGATAAATTGTTGATTGCATAAACAAACATCCCCTACGAATTATGCATGTCATTTTGAATTGAATAATGTTAATTGAACAGAGAATTTTGTACGAATTACGAATTACAGAATACGAGTTATACAACGGAAATTAAAGGGAATAAAGAAGAGAAATATTGGGACCACATGTTTTTGTACGAATTAGGTCATTCTACGAATAAAGTGATGCTGAATTAAGTGAGGTTGACTGCATTAGTCTCATCAAATATTTGTGACCCGGTGAGTTGGAAAGCTTGTGTACCTACACTAAACATATTCTCTCTCGTCAGTTGGTTGGTTATGGACCACGAGCTAAGATAGTAGTAAGTTTGGTCACCAACGACAGTCAACGTGAGTCGCACATTCACCGATTGGTATCCAAAAAGTCTGATCTCTCCGCTAACGTATGGAGCCACCCAGAAATACAGGTGGACATGGCGTGTGGGATGACTGCCACGTGAGTTGCATGAGTTTAATGAAAGGCATAAACATTCAGCATAGCGTCGCCGTAACCTAGCTTACTGCATAACAGAGTCCTAATCTTAAACAGAGAATCATTTGTTGTTCTTTTAGGTTCAGTGACATAGCAGTTACGGTTGTTCCACAGAAGATGCTGACGGATATGCACTTTAAAGAGCATATATGTGCAGAAAAAAGAAAGGGCCGCAGTGTTCCTATAAGCCGTACGTATGTGCACAGTGCTCATGATCATGTGATCATCTATCGTGAAATACTATAGGCTATAAAAAGGGTCAAACAAAGTTTTGCATTCTTGGTGAATTTTCTATGACGTTTGGGGTCGCAACAGGCTAACATGATATACAGAGTTGGTATCCGTCCGGAAAACCCACGAGGAGTTCTGGAATTTTAAAATGACATTTTACATGCCTAAAATGTCCGGGGTAAAGTTCTATTATTATGATCAGTCCTGGAAAGTTGTGGAAATGTTGTCACATGTCTATTAGGTTCATATTTTACCAATGATAACTAACAAGTTTAATATACTTAAGATTATGCTATTTACTGAGAATGAGGGAATGATGTTTTGCTGTATGCAAGAGTTTCTTCACTAATCATTACATAGAAAATACACGAGCTAGAAATATTGTGATTTGGCTCAAATCTCAGGGTACAGGAAAGTGGAAGTTGTAGGTTGAAAATGTCTGGTAAGATCTTTTGCCATTTATCAGGCACCTTGACAATCACTAATGTTGGCAGGAGTATGCCACTTCAGGTACCTGCAGGCAGTGATGTCCCGATGATTGATTATAATCGAAAGTCAGTCGTTTGCAGCAACCGACTAAGCGCTCGATTAGGAAAATATATAATCGATTATCAAAAACAAAATTGCAAACATTGATAAAATGATATTATTTTATTTGTGTGTGTTTGTTTTGGTTATATTTATAACCTATGGCAAACATAAGCACGTATACTGTTACATAGCTTTTAGAATATTGTATTATAAAAAATACTGTATTAAATGATATCTTTCAATATCTGGTAGACGCGATCAATAACATTCAACCGATTATCTTCGATCATCGATCGGTTGGGTGCAACCGATGATTGATGATGAAATTCCAACCGATTCCCATCACTACCTGTAGGTAGCTAGCTGCGGCTAGCAAGTAGATGTTTAGGCATGAATGTAAAATTTACAGCTTGTCCTTACCAGCTTGCACTGCCAAAGGAGGCAACATCGTGTAATCTTGGACAACCTATATATTTCGGTTTTGCAGCTGCTGTCAGGAGGCGGCTCGACGAAGAGCTGAAGTCGAAAATTCAGAGGCTTAAAAAATTTGATGGCCAGCACATTGTGGTTCTCAAGTTTGAAGCATATTCGCTGAATGACGATGGCTCGCCCGGCCCCCAGCTGTGCAGTCCTGTCTTTTCTAGGGAGGTAATCAACCAAAGTAAGTGCGAATGACGTTCCTGTGTTCCGTATCTACATGTGGTCGCATTTATAGGCAAAATGGGTTTACTTGAGTGGCTTCTGTAATAAAATGCATTATTACTAAAACGTTTCTTGGTGACGTCGAATTGTGGTCATGTTCACTATCATTCACCGTAGCAACTCTTTATTTCTCGTCTAGGATCAACCCAGAATGGAGAATTGAGGATATCTAAGATTAGCAAGTCATCAGAATCTTGCAAAGGTGGTCACAGCAGAGACCATCCATCCATCCATCCATCGATCCATCCATCCACCCATCCATCCATCCATCTATCCATCCATCCATCCATCCATCCATGTATCTATCGAATTTTATTGAGAGTAAATAAAAATGGACTTCGTTTTTCCCCATTGTCCAACATCGTTGCATGTGATGGTGATGCTTGCTTTTCTGACCATAGATGGTGTTGATACTTAAAGGTATTACCTTTGAAGAATTGTGGAATTTTCTTCGCTCTGCACCGGCAGGTATGTATATGTATTTGCAATATTCCCCCTACGCTTGCAAGGTGCCTGCCCACCAGCTCGCGATTTTTATTTTAACTTTTAGAGTGTGTGAAAATGTGTGAAAATCTGTTCTTGCTAGACTAGTTATCGGTCCTTAATTTCTAGTAAGGTCAGGAAATGCAGCTGGGTGATTGGCATTTCATTGGTTGGCCCATAGATATTGCTATAAACATATTCTGCCAATGCAGGCAAAATTTATAGTTCTGGCCACACAAAATGTATAAGCTAATGTGCATGTCTGTATAAAATATATAAAATGGGTTTGTATTGCTAACATAGTTATTGACAGGAAACCAGCCTACTGGCAGCAAAGCTGATTTGTCCTGTCATTTTGCTTCAGAAAACGAGGCAGATATAAAGGCATGTCAATTTCTTGCCACTCTACTTGGAGGAGGAGAAGGTGACAAATTTGCGCGGGAAAGGAATGCGGTGGACCAGGAAGCAGCAACAATGCTAAAGACTTTACAGTCACAAGCTGAGGGTCAGTTGAAGGTCATTACTGACTATGAGGTGAGATTTGTTGTTTGTGACTTAATTGGTAGTGTTGACTTTGAGTAACAGAATGCAATTATGATAATTGTCTAAACTGTAGTGGAAACTATACGATTTAACTGTAGTGGACTAAACATTTCATAATGTGTTCTGTCTTATGCAAATTTAAATTATTAACTGTTTCTTTTTGTCAATGTTTAGGCAAGAGAGGGCACTGCCTGTCACTTTCGTAATGTGCTGAAGGCAATTGAAGCAGATAGTCAGGTGGACGTTGTGGTGAAGGAAGACTGTAGTCGAACACCAAAGGCATGTCAAGATCTTGCCACTCTACTTGGAGGAGGAGAAGGTGGCAAATCTGCACGGGAAAGGAATGCGGTAGACCAGGAAGCAGCAATAATGCTAAAGACTTTACAGTCACAAGCTGAGGGTCAGTTGAAGGTCATTACTGACTATGAGGTGAGATTTGTTGTTTGTGACTTAATTAATAATCCACAGACGAGTGATGCTATGATGCAAGAAGCAGTACCAAGTTCTGAGGTTGGACCGGGTAGCGTCACTTTTATCTCCTCTCACTTGCCATCGTGTGTAATCACATCCAGGTTCTATATATTCTTTGTTATAATTAGCTTCTAGAGCAGCTTTATATAGCCGCGTTCACACGGATCAGTTTGACCCGGGTCGAAAACGACTCGGATCAAATGCGTTCTGGGCCAAGCGTTCACACGGACGTTTTCTCAGTACAAAAACGACCCGTGCCATTTCGACCCGAGCGCTGGTTCATGTTTGCCGTGTGAACGCTCACCGAGACACGACCCGGGACAAAATTAGTACGGTGGTAGACGTCGCCAGTGTCGACCCAACTGAGTTTACATGAGTTGTTGCTGTGCACTGATTGTTTCGTTCACATTGTTCGCTTGGATGCATTACGTTTTTTTCAGCTCGCAGCTCGCACAATCAGCTCGTGTGAACTCTCTCTTCAAAATTGACCCGGTTTGCAGCTGCTCCAATTGCTCCGTGTGAACGCGGTTTATGTCTCCTGTGATCTTTTACGTACAATTGTCATCTTACGTAATTACATTCTCGCATGAACAACAGGCAGTGCTAGCACACACTCACTCAGCTTTAATTCATGCATTTACTCTATAGCTTGTTACTCGGTTGTTTACTTACAACAAAAAGTTTATAAGTGCACGTATATAAACGTATTTACAGAAACGAAATTGGTAAAATTTGATGCAGTTTACTTTTTACGCACAGTGTCAGACTGTAATATTATGGTTCAACACGTGTTGTTAGTTGGTATAATTTTTATTATTCTGAGGAGCCATCCTCAAACACAGTTCACGCTTCTAAGCACACGTAGCAGAGAGAGAGTACGTGCATGCTCGCGGCCTCTCGTAGAATCTTGTACACTTTGTACACGCACGTCATAACGTTACATCATTACATCCCCCTTTCCAAATGGAATGTTACATCCCCCCTTTTTTATAACAATAAACATATGCGGAATTATTACAATTATTTTGTTTAACCTTGCTGCGGTTTGTATCCATATAACTGACTAAGAACTGAAAAGTTATAACATAATGTCATGATTCTTGTGCAAATATCCTTGACGTAATTGTTGTCTACTAGCTGCGGGTACCCGCTGCGCTGGGTAAAATCCTGCTACTAATTCATACTACTAATAATGGGACACAATAGGAACATTGGGTAAAAATCGACAATATAACATTGCACACAATATCAATATTTAAACACAACACACACACGTTGCATGCATGCCTTCACGGCCCGGCTTCAACGTATTCTGAAGTACGATGCACTGGAACGGAAATATTAAAAACTATATTATTTTTCATATTTATGTACTCATAGTATATACAATTTTGTAAACAATGTTTTATTAGTTATCATACTCATAATATATATTTTAGATACTTTAGTCAAAACGTCAGCCATAGCTACATTCCTCTTTGAAATTTACAAATTGACCTTTTAAAATGATCAGAATTGGTTGCTTTCAACATAGCCTGAAAATGCAGGAAATGCCATTTCCAGGCTCTAAATTTCAAAAATTTTCTGGGGGAGTACCCCCCCCCCCCCGCATCGGCTTCGCGATCGCGGCGTTAGCCATGCGTGCCTGCAGCACACATCATAACCGCCACTCTTGATATTATCACTGGGTGATCCTACATTTTTCTGCAGTAGCACATTTTGGGAGGCCACTACGGCCCTGAGCTGCGTGCGCGTTGTTCTTACTGGTGGCGAAATTTAATTCTTTCAGATGTACGTGCAACTAGTTCGAAAACCCGCTAAGGGCTCGTCTTCGGAAGACGTCAGTGCACCTATGGAAATGAAATACGTACCGGACCACGATGGTAAGTCGGCGTGTGAAGGAATTGTGCGTACGAAGGGTTTGAAACGAACATAAAACGGCCAAAAGCCAGCAGAACTATTGATCTGTAAAAAATACTAGCCCTTAATGACATATACTGACCCTGTTCGTGATATTTTTAGATGCAAATCAGCTGTACCGCTGTATCCCTCCGCCGTATCAGTTGCTGAAAAAGTAGGTAACTTGGTGCTGGTAAGGAAGCAAAACTTTGCATAAAAACTGAAAAATATAAAAATAAATAATAAATATTTTTAAAGAAATAAGATCACGTAGAATAGGGTTTGTATTTGTCTTGATTGCAGTCATTTAGACATAATTATATGTATATTTTACAATCGACCACACCAATATTCTACCAGCAACAAGCACCTTTTTTCCCTAAGAAAATAAGAACCTAAATAGCCTAATTTCCCAGTAAACACCAACTATATAATAATCTTTTTAGGTTAACTTGGATAAATACAGGTTCTTATACGAGGGTTTTAATTTACTGTATTGCGCTCACACTTTTACTATATTCACTAGCAGGTGAATTGCTGGCAGGCTTATTAAAGAAAGTTCAGGGCACACGAATGAAATTTGAATCTATTTCTACTAACTTTGTTCGTGTGTAGGTGGCGATCGCTGTGTAAGCGAAAGATTTGAACCCCGTGGTTTTGTGGGCAGGAGTTATAGAAAAAAGCACTAGGATTAGATCAATATCTAATTCCATTTTTAGTACAGTGGTCTCTGGTATCCTTTGTCAGAATGAATGGGCGCATCACTTAAATGGCATATATGTCTTTGAAAAACAATCGTTACACACGTTGTTACGTAATCGGGACATTTTCATGCTTTCTGACCTATCCCGATAAAGTGGGGACCACTGTCCTATCTTTGTTCTGAGGTAAATCGGAATGGCGGTGTGAGTGAAAAGTTTCAACCTTGTGTGCAGAAGTGGAACGTGTTGGCACAAAGAGGCACCGGAGTATGGAGCAAGTACAGTACCCTGTCCAGGTGGTAATGTCAGGTTCCGGTTCTGGCTTCGATAATCCACAGACGGATGATCCTATGTTGCAAGAAGCCGTATCAAGTTTTGAGGTTGGACCGAGTAGCGTTACTTTTATCTCCTCTCACTTACTATCGTGTGTAATCACATCCAGCTTTTATATATTCTTTGTTATATCTAGCTTCTAGAGCAGCTTTATATAGCCGCATTCACACGGATCAGTTTGACCCTGGTCAAAAACGACCTGGGCTAAATGTGTCCCGGGCCAAGCGTTTACACGGACGTTTTCTCAGTACAAAAACGATCCGTGTCATTTCGACACACCGAGTGCTGGTTCATTTTGCCGTGTGAACGCGCACCGACACACGACCCGGGACAAAATTAGTACGACGGTAGACGTCGCCAGTGTCGACCCAACTGAGTTTACTGACATGGTTCGCACAGTCCTTGAAAAGTCCTTGAATTTGAGGGTAGTCCTTGAAAAGTACTTGAATTTAGTAAATGTTGATTTTGTGCTTGAAAAGTCCTTGAATTTCATGAAAATGTCCTTGAATTTTTAGAAAGAATCCTTGCCTGTAATGAAAAGAAATTTTGTACCATTATTAATGTGCAAACCTCAATAAAAATTGCGTTAAATGCGCTTAAAAAGCTATAGACACGATAGACAGTTAAATGATGATCACATACAGTAAGTCAGTAAAATCAGTCAGTAAATCAAGGTATGTTGTAGAAGTGACAGTGTTTAGAAGAGTTTATTAATGTGATCCAGGTAAGTTTTAGAGGTGACAGTCACAAATTAAAATAATCCTGGTATATTTTGTTTTGTGTATGAATTTTGATAAAATGTCCGATAAAATGTCCTTGAATTTCTGATAAAATGTCATTGAAAAGTCCTTGAAATTTTTTTCAGTCCTGTATGAACCATGTTACATGAGTTGTTGCCGTGCACTCATTGTATCGTTCACATTGTTCGCTTGAATGCATTACGTTTTTTTCCGCTCGCAGCTCGCACAATCAGCTCGTGTGAACTCTCTTCAAAATTGACCCGTGTCGTTTTTGATCCGGGTCAGTCTTTGATCGTTTTCAACCCGGGGCAATTGCTTCGTGTGAACGCGGCATATGTCTCCTGTGATCTTTTACGTACAACTGTTATCTTACTTAATAACATTCTTGCATGAACAACAGGCAGGGCTCGCACACACTCACTCAGCTTTAATTCATTCATTTACTCTATAGCTTATTACTCGGTTGTTTACTCACAACAAAAAGTGTATAAGTGCACGTATATAAACGTAGTTACAGAAACGAAATTGGTAAAATTTGATGCAGTTTGCTTTTTACGCACAGTGACAGACTGTAATATTATGGTTCAACACGTGTTGTTAGTTGGTATAATTTTTATTATTCTGAGGCGCCATCCTCAAACACAGTGCACACTTCTAAGCACACGTAGCAGAGAGAGAGAGAACGTGCATGCTCGCGGCCTCTCGTAGAATCTCGTACACTTTGTACACGCACGTCATAACGTTACATCATTACATCCCCCTTTCCAAATGGAATGTTACATCCCCCTTTTTTTATAACAATAAACATATGCGGAATTATTACAATTATTTTGTTTAACCTTGCTGCGGTTTGTATCTATATAACTGACTAAGAACTGAAAAGTTATAACATAATGTCATGATTATTGTGCAAATATCCTTGCACTGTGCGAATAATGTTCAACATTTTTACTTGCTGCGGTTTGTATCCATATAACTGACTAAGAACTGAAAACTTATAACATAATGTCATGATTCTTGTGCAAATATCCTTGCACTGTGCGAATAATGTTCAACATTTTTACACAACGTTCGTCGCTACCAAGACGTTCACAAATAAATGCTTTCCGCTAACCGGAATGTTCACAAATAAAACACTGCTAACTGGATTGTTCATCGCTTTGCATGTCTTTACCAGTTAACTAAACGAATAACAATTCAATTATAATGCAAAACATCGGACTTGCGATGATG
Organism: Priapulus caudatus; assembly: GCF_000485595.1. NCBI lineage: Eukaryota > Metazoa > Priapulida > Priapulimorpha > Priapulimorphida > Priapulidae > Priapulus > Priapulus caudatus. The sequence goes on from NW_014577410.1 coordinate 438,481, forward strand.
CACACTACAAATCATAGCTTAATATAGGACTATTGTGAACATATTCCGTGCATCATTTTTAGGTGTCTGAATAACGTTTCGGCGTTCTAATCTGCCGCCCTGAACGTGTTCTATACGTGTCATTGTTGACTCTACCGCCAACAGCCACTTCTGTGTTGGTGGTCACAGGTCCTTCAGTCGTTTTATGATGCTGCCGCGCCTGTATAGTCTGCGGCACAACGACTGGGTTGTCCTCATGGCCTTGCTTGCCTGCTTTGGGCACGCTACGTAATTGTTGTCTATTACGCCTAAGGATTCTTCCATTTGGTGTTTCCACCATATAAGATCGTGGTTCTTGGCACTTTTGAATTACCTTTGCAGGTGACCACATTCCAGTTTGCTGATGACTGTAGAAACTGCCTAAATTCAGCTGAGCCGAATTGTGGGCCGTTATCGGACATGATATGCTCAGGTCGTCCGTATTCTGACATAATCTGTTTTACTAGTTGGACAACTGCACCTGTTGCGCATGCTCCTACTATTTTCCTCACTACGGGAAATTTTGTGTAGTAATCTGCCAGTACCAGGTACTCTGCCACGTCAAAATGGAACAAATCTGTTCCAGTGTTTGCCAAGGTCTGGTAGGAACCTCATGTGGTTGAAGCGGTTCTGGTGTTTGGCTCGGTTTGTGCGTTTGGCACGCTGAGCATCGTGCCACCAACTTGTCGATATCCTGGTTAATATTTGTCCAGAACACACAAGATTTTGCCCTAAGTTGGCACTTTGTAACGCCCAGGTGACCAGTGTGTATCTGCTCTATGATATCGGCTTGCATGGTCTCTGGTATCATCACTCTGTGGCCTTTTACGACTAGTCCGTTCTCGACACTCAGTTCATCTTGGAAGAACCAATATATTCTGAGCGGGGTTGGGAGATCGCTTCGCTCATCTGGCCATCCGGCTATGATGACGTCTCGCGGCGCGCAGAGAATGGCGTCTTTGTTAGATTTCTTGCAGTTGCTGAATCTTTGACGTCGAGAACTACACGTGGGATACTTTGACGTCGAGGTCAATTGTAGTACGCTTTCTCTGATTGGGTTGTCTCGAGAGACATTCTGCCAGGAGCATGTCCGGCCCGGGTCGATACCGTATGGTAAAATTGTACCCTTGTAAGCGCATGAACATTTGCTATAATCGTGGAGGTGCCGACGTCAAGTTTTTTAGAAAAATCATCTCTAATGGCTTGTGGTTCAACTCTCTTTTGAAGTGACGGTCATAAAAGAAGATGTGGAGTTTTTCCACTGCAAATACTGCTGCCAGCTGCTCCCGTTCGATGTTTGCATAACGTTGCTCGGTGTCTGACAGAGATTTTGACGCAAACATAATCGGACGGTTGTCCTGTATGAGTGCCGCACCCCAGCCCCTTCAACGATGCATCAACCTGCAGGACTGATTTCTTAGCTGCGTCGTAGTATGCCAGGGTGACGTTGTTGCAGATCAACTGTTTGATCTTGTCAAACGCTTCCTGGTGAGCAGGTGACCAATCGAACACAACATCTCGCTTGAGCATCGCCCGGAGAGAACATGTCTGATCAGATAGCCTTGGGATTAATGGCGACATATATGTTGCCAGTCCTAAAAACTTGCATTGCAGTTTTGTTTTCGGGGGGGTGGCATCGCTTTTATGTCGTCGATATCTTGTCAGGATTGGGGTTTGTGCCATCTGCGTCGTACACCATACCGAAGAATTTTATAAACGGTACGTTGATCTGACATTTGCCACGGTTGAACATCAGGCCTTGTTCTTTTACAATGCGCATCTCGTGTAACACCTAAACGGGTTTGGCCTGGTTTTCCGGATAGACTGCTATGTCGTCTGCAATCCCTAGTACCCCTTCCCCTACTTGTTCTAGAATCTCGTCCATTCTTTTCTGGAACACGTCTTGGGACATCACTAGCTCGAATGGACAACGGCAAAAACAATGCCTTCCAAACGGTGTGTTGAATGTGGTCAGTAGCTGAGATTCCACGTCCAGTTTGATTGACCAATATCCGTTCTTGGCGTCGAGTTTTGAGAACACAGGCGGCGTTGAATCGGTGTGTGATTTCTTCAAGGGTAGGGGTGTTATGGTGAGATCGCAAGATTGCACGATTTAGTTCCTTAGGGTCCAAGCATATGCGCAAACTACCGTATGCTTTACTGCTGTATGTCAGGGAACTAACCCACTCTGAGGGTTCTGTTACCCACCTGATAACGCCTTGCTTGATCAACTGGTCTAGCTGAGTATTGATCTCATCTCTCATTTGGATGGGTGTCTTACGTGGCGCATGTACCACAGGAGGGACGTTTGGGTTTACCATGATGTGGTATTCTCTTGGGAAGTTGCCAATTTTATCAAACTGGTCGGGGTACAGCCCCTGTAGGTCATGTAATGACCGAATGGCTGGGACGCCAGGTTTATGGCTGACCACAGGTTTCTGCGGCTTTGCTGTGATAGCGCAATGCACTGTTACTAGTTTTAGCGCTAGCGACGACAATAACTCCAATATCGCCGGCCCATCACATTCAAC
>NW_014577410.1:441115-444502 GCF_000485595.1 Priapulus caudatus
GGGTATAAGAGATGGCCCTGTGAAAATTGCATCCAGATCGCTTGGGCGGTTTGGCCGCCTATAGGGAAGATACATACATAGATAGATAGATACATACATAGATAGATACATACGAACTCAAATATATATTAGATTACGCCTAAGGATTCTTCCGTTTGGTGTTTCCACCATATAAGATCGTGGTTCTTGGCACTTTTGAATTACCTTTGCAGGTGACCACAGTCCAGTTTGCTGATCCTGTACCGTGACAGTCTCTCCCGTCATAAGTGGTTCCAGCTTGGTCGTGATAGTATTTTTGGGTACCCTGTCTTTCTTGGAGGCGTTTCTGTACCTATCGTACAGCTGTTGATAGCTGGGCGACGATCTGACCTGGAGGTTACTAACCACTTTTCGGTTGAACATGAGAGTTCTGCCGGGCTTGGCAACTGACTGTCAATGGGTGTTGTCCTAACACACAGTAGGGCTAGGTCAGGATCTGTCCTTGTTTCCGTAGCTTTCTTGAGGATTTCTTTGACTGTGCGCACGTTTCGTTCAATGAATCCATTGGATTTCGGGTACCTGGGGCTACTAGTCACGCCATCTATCTGCCATGACTAGAAACTGCCTAAATTCAGCTGAGCCGAATTGTGGGCCGTTATCGGACATGATATGCTCAGGTCGTCCGTATTCTGACAGAATCTGTTGTGCATGCTCCTAATATTTTCTTCACTACGGGAAATTTTGTGTAGTAATCTGCCAGTACCAGGTACTCTGCCCCGTCAAAATGGAACAAGTCTGTCCCAAGTGTTTGCCAAGGTCTGGTAGGAACCTCATGTGGTTGAAGCGGTTCTGGTGGTTGGCTCGGTTTGTGCGTTTGGCACGCTGAGCATCATGTCACCAACTTGTCGATATCCTGGTTAATATTTGTCCAGAACACACAAGATTTTGCCCTAAGTTGGCACTTTGTAACGCCCGGGTGACCAGTGTGTATCTGCTCTAGGATATCGGCTTGCATGGTCTCTGGTATCATCACTCTGTGGCCTTTTATGACTAGTCCGTTCTCGACACTCAGTTCGTCTCGGAAGAACCAATATACTCTGAGCGGGGTTGGGAGATCGCGTCGCTCATCCGGCCATCGGGCTATGATCACGTCTCGCGGCGCGCAGAGAATGGCGTCTTTGTTAGACTTCTCGCAGTTGCTGAAGCTTTGACGTCGAGAACTGCACGTGGGATACTTTGACGTCGAGGTCAATTGTAGTACGCTTTCTCTGATTGGGTTGTCTCGAGAGACAATCTGCCAGGAGCATGTCCGGCCCGGGTCGATACCGTATGGTAAAATCGTACCCTTGTAAGCGCATCAACATTCGCTGTAATTGTGGAGGTGCCGACGTCAAGTTTTTCAGAGAGATCATCTCTAATGGCTTGTGGTCTGACTCTATTTTGAAGTGGCAGCCATAGAGGAAGGTGTGGAATCTTTCCACTGCAAATACTGCTGCCAGCAGCTCCCGTTCGATGTTTGCATAACGTTGCTCGGTGTCTGACAGAGATTTTGATGCAAACATAATCGGACCGCACCCCAGCCTCTTCAACGATGCATCGACATGCAGGACTGATTTCTTAGCTGCGTCGTAGTATGCCAGGGTGACGTTGTTGCAGATCAACTGTTTAATTTTGTCAAACGCTTTCTGGTGAGCAGGTGACCAATCGAACACAACATCTCGCTTGAGTATCTCCCGGAGATGACATGTGTGATCAAATAGTCTTGGGATGAATGGCGACATATATGTTGCCAGTCCTAAAAACTCTTGCATTGCAGTCTTGTTTTCGGGGGCTGGCATCACTTTTATGTCGTCGATCTTCTTAGGATCTGGGTGTGCGCCACTTGCGTCGTACATCATACCAACGAATTTTATAAACGGTACGTTGATCTGACATTTGCCACTGTTGAACATCAGGCCTTGTTCCTATGCAACGCGCATCAACTTGTGTAACACCTGATCGTGTTTGGCCTGGTTTTCCGCATAGAATGCTATGTCGTCTGCAATCCCTAGTACCCCTTTCTCTACTTGTTCTAGAATCTCGTCTATTCTTCTCTGGAACACGTCTTGGGACATCACTAGCCCGAACGGACAACGGCAAAAACAATGCCTTCCAAACGGTGTGTTGAATGTGGTCAGTAGCTGAGATTCCACGTCCAGTTTGATTGACCAATATCCATTTTTGGCGTCGAGTTTTGAGAACACAGGCGGCATTGAATCGGTGTTTGATTTCTTCAAGGGTAGGGGTGTTATGGTGAGATCGCAAGATTGCACGATTTAGTTCCTTAGGGTCCAAGCATATGCGCAAACTACCGTCTGCTTTACGGCTGTATGTCAGGGAACTAACCCACTCTGAGGGTTCTGTTACCCGCCTGATAACGCCTTGTTTGATCAACTGGTCTAGCTGAGTATTGATCTCATCTCTCATTTGGATGGGTGTCTTACGTGGCGCATGTACCACAGGAGGGACGTTTGGGTTTACCATGATGTGGTATTCTCTTGGGAAGTTGCCAATTTTATCAAACTGGTCGGGGAACAGCCCCTGTAGGTCATGTAATGACCGAATGGCTGGGACGCCAGGTTTATGGCTGACCACAGGTTTCTGCGGCTTTGCTGTGATAGCGCAATGCACTGTTACTAGTTTTAGCGCTAACGACGACAATAACTCCAATATCGCCGGCCCATCACATTCAACGATGTAAAACTCTGCCACAACATTCTTGTTGTTGTAACTACACGGCAGTCCGATCGAACCATAGTGCTTGATGGTTGTGTCGTTGTATGCAGTCAAAGTCATGGCTCTGTTCTGCACTCTGTCTGCTCTGGGGTACCCATCGGGTGTGAGCATCTGTGGACACATACGTCTGAAAATGCGTATCGGCAGGGTATTGCCCTGCGCGCCAGTATCGACCTTGACCTTTAGGGAAGCATCGCGATCCTCACGACCTGACACTATGATGTCGAGGTCGGAGAAAATTTCATCTCTACTTTCTCCAATGTGGCTCAGCTGTGTGACAGCGCCTACACCAATACTCGAAAACTTCATGCGATCAAATGCCTGTCCTACGTTCTCAGATTCATATTCTGATTGTGACTGCTGGTATAATGAATGAACGTTAGAGTTTACCCTACTCGAGCTTTTACTGCGGCCACGGTCACGGCGTAGTGACCTTCGATCGTGTGACTTGGAGCGACCGGTACCACTGTTACGGTGGGATATTTGATTGTTAGTGCATTATTTTAGGATGACAACGACGCCGATGAGGATTGTGTTTACGCGGAGAGTGCCCCAAGACTAGCAAAGCCTGGACAGGCATAATATAGCATATGTGCTGGAGGTTGAAGAGTATAGAATTTATAAATGTTGCCA
>NW_014577410.1:449492-450583 GCF_000485595.1 Priapulus caudatus
CGCTGTCGCTCCGCGGCACTTGTTTATCTTGCAGCTTTAATGCGAGATAGGCAAGATAACCATGTTTACTCCTTAACTTAATAATGAACTTTTGGATTTTAGGCTTAAAAATTTTAAATACTGAAAGTCATAAGCAACAAGTTTACAACCACTGTGTCTTATTTGCAGTTTAGGAAACCAGCGACTATGGTGGATACCACACAGGGAGTGAAATTTGAAGCAGGTAAGTGTCACCAAAATTGAGAGCACTGTTTCTCACTTCCTGAAAGGTTTTTGGTGTACACTTTGTTGCTGACCGCATAGCCGTCACGATAACCAATTATTAAACATTTAATTGAGAAACCCAATTTACAAAAATAGCTTTTCATCAATATATGTCACATTATGAATCATACCACTGTGATTAAAACTAGTAGTAAAACGTAAAGACTTCAACAGAAAATTGCAATCTAGTTTATTGTGTGGGTGCTTGAATACCTCAAATTAACTATAATCCCTTAAATTTTACCAACTGCTTTATAATGATTGTATCCGAGCTTCTACGTTTAAGCAACAGCATCATAATTCTGTAATTCTAGCTCCCACGTTCCATCTGCTATTTCCTATGGATTCTATAACCTATAGGTATGATATCCTAGCTGCATCTGTGTTCCTTGATTCTGCCTCACTATCATAGCAACCTGCAGTGCAGTTGCACCTTTTCCCTGTAGTGTTCTCTCATGTCTAAGAAGATGTTGTGTTTACAGATACAAAGCTGACTCCCAGCCAGGCTGGAGGTGATGCGAGGCATGAAGTTGAGATGGATAAGTACGGCAACACGTGAGTATTCCATGCAGTATGCATTTGTCCGCCTTGATCTTCGTAACGAGTATAGGTGTATGTTAAAAATTACAATCAAAAAATTATATCTTTTGCAATATAGAAAAAAACGAATCGCTCCAGCTGTCTTGCGTAAACTGAAAACAGCTTGGCTGGATGCTTTCTACATTGCACTTACTTAGCTACTAAGCCTGTGCATACTGGTTACATATATCTTATAGCAGTTAGGAGACCAAGGGGCGAGTTAAACGTCAAGGTTCATTGTATTTAGG
>NW_014577410.1:451607-465586 GCF_000485595.1 Priapulus caudatus
ACATATGTGGTGACTATAAGGTCACGGTGAACCGGTTTGCGGATGTAGATCGCTACCCACTTCCGACACCTGAAGATCTCTTCGCTACGCTGTCGGGAGGTGTGCTGTTCACCAAGCTGGACATGGCACATGCTTACCAACAAATTGAGCTTGATGAGAGGAGTAAGCAGTATACTACCATAAACACTCACAGAGGCTTATTTGTCTACAGTCGACTCGCATTTGGAATTTCATCGGCCCCAGCGATTTTCCAGAGGGTGATTGAGAATCTGCTGGCAGGAATCCCTCGCACTGCTGTATACCTTGATGACATTCTCGTGTCTGGCGCTTCTAAGGAAGAACACCAGGCCAATCTGAAGGAAGTTCTTCGGCGGCTCACTGAGGCTGGCCTGAGATTAAAGAAGAACAAGTGCTGTTTCGGCATGACATCCGTGCAGTACCTGGGTCATCAAGTCAGCAAGGATGGTCTGGCTACGCTTGACAACAGGGTCATCGCCATTGTGGCCGCACCAAAGCCCAAAGATGTGACACAAGTCCGGGCTTTCTTAGGTATGCTGACCTTCTACCTGCGGTTCCTACCACACTTGGCAAGTACTCTTGAGCCACTACATCGGCTCTTAAAAAAGGGATATGTGTTCAGTTGGGGCACCGATCAAGACCGTGCTTTCAATGTTGCCAAGGAGCTCCTGCGGAAAGCTCCTGTCTTGACTCATTATGATGTCCATAAACCCCTGTTGCTGACTTGTGACGCCTCAGCCTATGGAGTAGGTGCGGTCCTGGCTCACGAGATTGATGGTGATGAGCATCCTGTCTGCTATCACTCCAGGACTTTGCAACCAGCTGAAAAGAACTATGCTCAGGTGGAGAAAGAAGCATTGGCCATGATGGTTGGCGTCAAGAAATTCCACAAGTACCTGTGGGGGGAGACATTTCAAAATCGTCACTGATCATAAGCCCTTACTAGGTCTACTGGGGGAGCTGAAGGCAGTTCCACAACTGGCATCGGCTCGATTGCAGAGATGGGCACTCATCCTACAAGGCTACGACTACGAGCTCGTCTACAGACCTGGCCCATCCATAGCGAATGCAGATGCGCTAAGTAGGCTTCCACTACCTCAGACTATGGAGATACCGGTACCACCATCGGTAGTCAACCTGATGCAGCACCTAGAAGGATGTCCTGTGACATGCGCAATGATTCAGCAGGACACTAAATCGGATTCAGTCATGGCTCGTGTCGTTCAATATGTGCTGCAGGGCTGGCCTGATAACAACCCGTCAGTGGAACTGATGCCTTATTTCCGTCGGAGAACGGAATTGTCATGCGAGGACGGGTGTGTGTTGTGGGGTACACGTGTAGTTGTGCCTGACGTCCATCGTGCGGCACTGATTGAAGAGCTTCATGAGGCCCATCCGGGCGCATCACGCATGAAGAGCCTGGCATGCAACTATGTGTGGTGGCCTTCTATAGATAGTGATCTGGAAGTGAAAAGCTGCATATCATGTCAGGTGAATCGATCTAGGCCAGCAAAGGCACCACTACATCCATGGGAGTATGCTGCGAATCCGTGGAGCCGCATACATGTGGACTTTGCCGGTCCTTTCTTAGGACACATGTTTCTCGTCATCGCTGACTCGCATACTAAGTGGCTGGAAGTCTTCATGATGCAGAAAATAACCAGTCAGAAAACAGTGGAGAAGCTGCGATTCTGTTTCGCCACGCATGGTCTACCAGACTGCATTGTCAGTGATAACGGGCCTACATTCACCAGTGAAGAGTTTGCCATGTTCATCTCAGCTAATGGCATCCGTCATACATTCACTGCACCCTACCACCCATCGTCGAATGGCCTCGCGGAGAGAGCTGTTCAGTCCTTCAAGGAAGGAATGAAGCGTATGCAGACTGATTCGCTTCAGACTCGACTCACACGTTGGCTCGCGAACTATCGTCTCACCCCGCATTCGACCACTGGTCGCTCTCCAGCAGAGCTGCTGCTTCGACGTCGACCCAAGTCTAGGCTAGACTTGGTCCACCCAAGGACAAGCACTAGGGTAAAGGAAAAGCAGAAAACACAGAAGCAGCAACACAACCAACACGTACAAGATCGCTCATTCAACCCTGGTGACAGCGTCATGGCGCGCAACTTTGCGAATGGACCAACATGGTTACCGGGTAATCTGCTGCGGCGTATCGGTCCATTATCATTCACGGCCCAGCTCCAGGATGGTCGTATTGTGCGTCGTCATCAGGACCACCTACAATGCACCGGCAACCTGGATGCACCTGCAGTGCCTGAACAGGTTGAGGACCCAGCTAACCCGGAATTCCCTGTGCTGCCCGAGGTTACGAGCCGTGAGGTTCCGCGTGAGGATCCACCACTGCCGGCCCTGAGTGCAGCTGAGGCTCTGGCCGCTGCCCCTGAGGCTGCACCTGGTGGGCCTGTGGCTGGGCAGCCAGCGTCTCCACATCGAACTGCTCTACCGGTGCGTCCCTCAGCTCGGCTCACCCGTGGATTGCCGCCTCCGAGGCTGGACCTCTGAGGAGTGTTTCTGGTCATGGGATGGAGGGATGTGGTAGCGTGCCATTGGATGAGGTCAACCAATCACGCCTCGGCGTGTGTAACCGTGGCTATTGTGTATAGGGAGTTAATGTCAACCAGACCCGACAGCAGGGAACGCCACGTCAACACGGGAGAGCTAGTGCTTAAGCTATTACCGTTTATCACCAGTCGTTACGAGTTATTACGAGTGATTACGAGTTATTACAATCTCCCTTTACATAGGAAAGCCGTGTCCGCCGAGTGTTTTGCGATAAATAGAAATCTGAGCACTTGTTTTGCGCTGTGTCAACGCCGAACAGTAATTGTACTCGCCCAAAGATTTTATTTTGGGCCTGTAATATTTTGTTTTTGGTATTTTTTAATCGCCCAGCAGAGGTTTTGGGCGCCATTGGCGACCGGGCGACCGGCTGTGTCGAGCACTGCTACCACTGCTCTATCTGTCTGCTTTATTTAAATGCTCTTCTGTTTTTCGTGAGTTACAGGAACTCGAGGAGTTTTGCCTGCGATTTGCACTCAATCACATGACTGCCGTCATCCAATCAGAGGCGTTCGCTGAACTTGACGAGGCAACGCTAAGACGCTTCATACAGCGCGCCGCCACGCAAGGAGCCTTCAAATAATGATGCTAGGTGGCAGCACCGTCCAACTGTGCTCCCTGAACGTGAGCCATATATTATTTGTTGATATGTGAATGTCATACACAAATGTACCAATATCATACAAATATCATGCATAAATGTAAATGTATCGTACAGAAGTCGCGTACGAATGTTTGAATATCACACGAATGTCATGCGTTCAGTCATACCTTCTTGTATTGCTGACAAATAACCGGTGTATCATGGGATTAAAAAAGCAAACAGAAAAAATGGACCAGGAGTCTTCTGGGAACAGAATCCATCTTGATATATCTGTGACTTGCATCCCTGTGCTCATACGCTGGGAGGAGTAGCAGATGCTGCATGTAGGGACAGGTTATTATTGTTCTTTGAAGGGCAGTTGTGTTTGATGCGCCTGTTCGAGCATGTCGATATGGCATTGGTAGTTAAATATAAATGATTGTCAGGCAAATAATGTTGTTAGTAAGTACATTGGGATGTGAAATAATTTAGTTGTGGTACATGCTAAACGCTTGCGTGAATGTTACACATAGCCGTTAATTAAAGTCTGACATAAATGATAACATGATTCTAAAACATATCTCACACTGCTAATGTATTATGATGTCGATCTACAGCTACAGACTGTGTATAGTTTGTATTTTCTATTTGTGAGCAGTTGATTTACTATTGTATTTTTTATCTAATGATGAACATTTGTAAAACTTTATCATCTTATCACATGTAAGATCATATAAGATAAGACGTATAAGATGAGTAATTATTAGTTGATTGTAATTATCTTGATCTCAACTTATTATAAAATGGCAAGCTTCCGTGCTGGATGTATTTGTTTTGTCTTATTTTTAGCTCATCTGACATAGTCAGATGCAGCTTGTAGAATGCATGAATCGTCCGTCCGTCGTGCGTCAACAGTTGGCAAAATCTTAACCGCTCGACGTACGGTCACGATATTCGCGGGAGCGTGGAGGGTAATCCGAAAACGAGTTGGATGTCGAAGCTGGGGTCAAAGTCAAAGTCAAGAGGTGTTAAAAAGAAGGGAACATTCCCTCCTTAACTTAAGGTATTAGGGAGAAAATGCAGAATTGGGCACAAAAATCTAAACGGCTCGACCTAGGCTCGTGATAGTCGGTGTATAGCATTATGGTAGAAAAGCCATCACTGTGCCGAAATTGGAGGTTACAGGTCAAAGGTCCAATGGGTCGGAACAGGGCAGATTTTAGACATTTTCTGAATACATGGTCTGACGGAGCAATTGAAAAACGTTTTGTTTCAGCGGTGACCTACCAATTTTTATGGCTTTTATTGAAAGGACCATGAAATGTGCTTTCCACTGACATGCGAAGAGTAAAGTGTCTGATAACCTTTTGACCGCTCAAGAGGAGGGTTAAACATGGATTTGTTACTGTTAGAAAGATTTGATCTGCCGGGTTTGCTAGTAGAATCTATACATCCCTGGATGTAAGGCTACAATGTCAACAGTGAAATTTCAAAAGCTAAATTTGCTTGACAGAAAGGTTATTCTCCTAAAAATCGTATAATTTCTGTTGGCATTCTGTACTGTCAGTGTTACATGTAACTTTAATTATGCCACTGCCAGTTGCCAGTGCATGTGGTGGTGGAATAGTTACGGTGTAGTTTTTTGCCTGCGTTAATTATTAACAGGTGCAGCTCTCTATTTACCATGTAGCTGCGTAGGTAAATGGATGAGTGCTTACACTATTCTGTCTTGCAAATAGTTGTTGCTATACACGTACGATGAAAGCTTCCATCTTTAATCTTAAGACTATCAAACGTACGCGCCATCTCGTGGCAAACTTTCATAACGATCCCAACGAACATTTCTTCGAGAAGGTGCCTGATACCATCCGAGTGTTCGAATAAGGGCTATCCGTTGTCCGTACTTGTCATTTCCACGGAGGACAAGTAGATCTGTCAGGTAGCTATGTCCGCGGACAAGCAACTTTTAGAGCAATTTACATAAAATTTTTTACCAATCGCTGGCAGCTGCTGGAAACATGCTGCCGTGTGCCACCCGAATTAACATATAGTATAAACATTTAGTGAAGTTTTATATAAAAAGCGTTACCCCGTCCTTGCTAGCCCCCACGAAACGGGTCTTGCTAGGTTGTTAAAGACCATCAAACAATCAGTCTATACACACTTCTGTATAGACAATCAGTCGGAGCAAGCCTCGACGTCCGGCAGCGCACTCGGCGTGCCTATCGAGAAAGAGAGTATTGAGAGAGAGCGAAGAGAATCACGGAAGAGAGCGCGAGCCCGCGAGACAGAGGAAGAGAAGAGAGTAGAGTAGTAGAGTGAGAGAGGAGAGGAGCGCTCGACGAGAGAGAGAAGAGAAGCAGAGAGAGAGATGACGAGAAAGACAAAGAAGAGAAAACGAGGGAGAGTGATGTGAGCGAGCGAGAGAGAGAGGGAGAGAGAGAGAGCGGTGAAGGAAGAGAGAAGCAAGAAGAGAGAGATTGTGTTGTGTGTGGAATCGAGCAAGAGAGAGAGGGAGAGAGAGAGCCGAGAGTGTGTGATTCGAGCGAGAAGAGAGCGCGAAGGAAAGAAAGAGAGCAAAAGAAAAGAAAATGAGAGAGACAACGAGGGAAGAGCGAATCGGCGATGGGAGGGTGCTCTTGATTACGTTTTCCAGTTGTTTAGCATCAAGAACGCACCTCCCGTCAGTTGAGCGCTGTCGCTCTGGCGCACTTGTTCTAACATAGGCAGTTGGTTGAAGATGATTGTTTGAGCGAGGGGTTAGATCGATTGGATTGTCATACGTTGTTATAAGTTTAATACTGTTATTTCCACTAATTTATGGTTGTGATTGTTGTGTTGTCAGATCGGAGTAAATAACGGCTATATTTTCCTGTACCTCTCCCCTCTCCCTGGACGCTCTCGAAGCCTCCGCCACCCACCCCTCTGATGCTTCTCCCGGCCTCCCAGCGACCTACCCCTTTGACATCTCCACCTCCCAGCCGTAGCTCCCCGTGGTGCGATTCTCCCCCCGTGGCCGAAAGTCTTCGCAACTCGCCGTGCAACCGCTCTCGCCTAAGGCTAAACTTCCGTCAAAAAGGTGAGAACGCAAGGCAAAAACAGCCGGCGGCCACCTGGTGCGCCACGTTCGGTCAAGCAACCCCGCTGCGGTTAGGGTTATATCAACCCCTGCAGCAAGCAGGCTATCCCAGAACGCAAGCCGCGCGCGATGCATTATGCATGTAAATGCATGACACATCGCCGTAAGCATAATGATTTCAATAGCGGCTGAATACTATCTGTAGAGGCGGCCACCCCCTGTGTTGGACGTCTACTTTCTGAAGGTCGGTAGTCTCTGCAGATGCCCATCGAGCTTACATGTTTTTAATTTGTTTTTTTCTTTCTGCATCTTTTTTTATTTTTCTACTCTTTATCCATTTTAACAATTTCTTTTCCCGCCAATTCACGCAAATATTGACATGATTGTTTACAAACAATTTAATTAAAATCTTATTTAATTAATTAAATTTTATTAGTGTTATTTAAATTTGAATTAGGGTTAGGGTTAGAGTTAGGGTTTAGGGTTAGGGTTAGAGCGTAGCGGCGTAGGTTGCGCGGTGGTTTCTGGGATAGACACCCTGAATGTGAGGGGTGTGATTAATCGCCGACGCGCCTGGCGCGCCACGTTTGCGTCAGAGCCGGCCCCTGGCGCGCCACGTTGCCTGTGCGAGCGCCCCCTTGGCGTGCTCGTGGTCGCCGTGCCGACAGGTCTTCCACTAAATCTGCGCAGCGTCACGCTCATCCCTAGCCATCCCGTCAAGGTGAGAGCGCCGCGCTGGGCGGCCTCCTGGTGGCGGCCACGTTTCGTCAGCACCCCTGGCGTGGCCACGTTCGCAGGTCAGCGCGCCGCCTGCGTGCCACGTCGCGTCAGCGCCCCTGGCGTGCTCCGCGGGTTGCTATTCCGAAGGCATGGTTCGCACAGTCCTTGAAATAGTCGCTTTGAATTTGGAGGGGAGTCCTTGAAAAGTCTTTGAAATTGAGTAAATGTTGATTTTTGCTTGAAAAGTGCTAGAATTTCATGATAAATGTCCTTGAATTTCAATGAAAATGTCCTTGAATTTTTAGAAAGAATCCTTTGCTTGTATAAAAGAAAATTTTTGTAGCGCATGCATATAATGTGGCAAAACCTCAATAAACAAATTGCGTTAAATGAGCTTAAAAAGCTCATAGACTTCGATAGACAGTTACAGGGGTGTATCCAGGTTTTTTTCTGGGTGGGTTTCGTAAATCATAAATTTTTTGGACCTTTTCACAATGAAATAGGCAGCAAGATGTGATTACCATGTCAATACAATCGAGGGCCGTCGAGCTCACCGGGATTTGTACCAGGCCTGGCGTGGGACTCCTAACTTGGTAACGCCAGAACTTTGGGAGCACTACTCACACCCGTCGCGAAGGGCCGACGCGAGGTCTGGGGTGATGTCTATGACAATTAGACCTCCTTAGAGTGTGTTTTCTGCGGCCCGACCTGCTGACGCTCTCAGCAGCCTCCACACCCACCGGGTGCGGAACCCACTAACCCCCCGCCCTGTACACCAGCCCTGGGAGACCAATTGTCTAACACTTATACACACACACAATATTCTCTCTGAACTTTTTGATCCTGTTACTCTTGTCTTGTCTGATCTTCCGTCACTTGTCTCTTGTCTTTGTCCAGTCTCCTGCTTCCGGCACACTCTTATTACTTGAAAATCCAAAACTTTTGTATATAAAATTAAGCCTCCACTTATAAGAATTCGCTTGGATATTGGGATAGATTTAACGTCACCAATTGGCAATGTCTTTGACTCATTGGCTGGTACCTGATCTTTTTTCACTTTATGATCATTTGTAAAAAGGCCCTCGAAAAAAAAATGTCTTTTGGGAAAAAATGTGGACGGGGTGGCTTTTAAAAATATTTGGGGGGTGCGTCACACCTCACAGGACGCCCGCCCCCCCTGCAACCCATGAGTTAAAATGGATGATCACAATTAACAGTCCAAGTCAATAAAATCAGTCAGTAAATCAAAGGTATTGTTGTAGAAGTGACAGTGTTTTAGAAGGGTTTTTATTGAATGTCTGATCGCAGGTAAGTTTTGAGAGTGACATGCAGTGATTAAGATGGGGTTATTAATTCAATCCAGGTATGTTTTGTCTGTGCATGAATTCCGATAAAATGTCCTTGGAATTTCCGATAAAATGTCGCTTGAAAGTCCCTTGAAACGTCCATTGGGAAAAATTTCCAGTCCCTCGGCTGTATGAACCATGGTCCGTTCACTGCCACTCGTCATGCTCTCGGCCTGAGCCTACTCCGTCAACGGTGAGGAGGTATCGATCTAGGTAGCGCTGAGCGATCGCGTCGCCCAGCGCACGTTCACCTCCGACGTTCTCGCACCTTCGCTATTCTCTCACGCTCCTCTCACGCTCATTCACCTCGCCACCCCAGTACCGATCCGCTGCGCCGCCGCAGAATGATGGGCCCACGAGCAACAACTTGGTGCGGGCATCTCAGAGCGCTTGCAGAGACAATGGGAAATGCGACGGCTTAATGCTGCTCGGGACGCAAACAGGCGTACAGCCTGACGCCCAACGCGCATGACCGTCGTCCAGCATGCGTGAGGGCATGGCAGGAGGTAGGGAACAACTGGTTTGTCGACGTGCCGGGGCACAAGGGGGCCAGCAGAGTGAGCGGGGAGGCAGGGAGGGGTGGTGTAGACAGGTAGGGTCAATAATGGTCATTCGAGGGAAGAATAGAGTATGTGAAGGAGTTGCACTTAAGATTAATAAATATTGATGAAAGTGGCAATTCATCTTTTGGGTGACATTAGTGTGTCTTTAAGATCGAAGATTTTAGGTACGCGTGGGTATACTATTCAGTTTTTTTCGGAGCTGTGGGCGGCGGTCTCTCTCCTCTATTATGAGTAATTGATTTTCCAAACTGACCAGTATGCGACACTCACGGGCTTCACGGTCCGCTGGCTAATACGTTGGTGTGAGATGTGAGGTGTAGTCGTTAGCAAGCCTACATGGACAAGATTCTTCTGAACATTTTTGCAGGTTGAGCACCGCCGTCAGTGGCGTTGTACACCCGCGTCGCAACCCGTTTCGGGCATTTGCAGACACGATGCGTGCAGCACCGATACCTACCGAAATTCTCAAAGTAGCTGAAGCATCGGTGGCAATTCTCACAGTAGCTGAAAGCATCGGCGTGGCGGCCGTCGGCTAGTCACAAGTGTTCTCTTGTTTCTTTATCGGTGTCGCGCGTGCGTTTGCAGATTAACCAATAACAAGGAATACCACCGAAGTATTGTGACGACATTCCGGCGAACGTGGGAGAGCTGCTTGTACACGGCATCGCAGGAACAGCGGCTACACTTCTAAAATCATAGTAAGCTGCTCGCTGTACGCGCTCGCTCTCCTGTACTGTCTGTCTCTCTCTTCTCTCTGCTCTCTCGAACTCTGCTCTGCTCTCACTCTCTAATCTAGATACTCCCTCTCGCATCTCTCTCTTCCTCATCATCCGTTTCATCTCATCTCTCTCTGCCTCTCTCTGTCTCTCTCCGTCGGCTCTCTCCCGGTCGCTCCTCTCTCTCTTCTCGTAATCTATCTGCCTCTCTCTCTCTTCTCTGTCTGTCTGTCTCTTGCTCCTCTCTCTCTCCTCTCTCTCTCCGGTCTCTCTTCTCTCGCTCTCATCTCTCTCTCCTCTCTCTTTCTCTCTGTCTCTCTCTCTCTCTCACTTCCTGTCTGTCTCTCTCTTTCTCTCTCTCTTTCTTGGTCGCTCTCTCTCCTTCTCTCTCTCTCTCTCTTTCTCTCTCTCTCTCTCACTTCCTGTCTGTCTCTCTCTTTCTTCCCAATCCTTCCTCCTTTCTCTCCTCCCTCCTTCCCTGCGTTCCCTCAAATCCTTTCCTTCTCTCTTGCCTTCTTTCTTTGCTCTCCATTTCTCCCTCCCCTTCATACTTTCCTTTCCCCATCTCTTTTCCTTCCCACTCGCTCTTTCCTCTTTCCATTTCTCTTCTCACTTGCTTTCTCGCTCCCTTTCTGTTATCACACAACGGTCCGATACTCACACATTGCGTTAATACATTGCGTACATCTTGCGTTACTCGATCATAATTAAACTGTTCAATATAAATTGCACGCGTATCAAGCGGCGTGGACCAGATGCGGCGGCAATCGTTTAATTAATGAACGAACGATGGATTATTTTAATTGATTAATTTAATTTAAACGCTTAACGAGCGGGGACCCGAATCCTTGGCGTCCTGCTGAATGTCATCTCTCCGCCTCTCTCCTCTCCTCGTCTCTCTCTCTCTCAACTGCGTGTGCAGATACCAGAGCGTAGTCGACCAGCGATACATAGCAATTAGGAAACAAGAACTGAGTGTTCCTTGCTGGTTATCGTCTCGACCTCGACGCGGACTACCAGACAATTCGGCGAGCGAGATTGCCCGAGGAAATGTCTCATCAAAGGTAGGGGGCGCCACGGCGTCCGCTCGCGGCGTGCACGGCGCTGTACATACGTGCGGCGTCGATACTTGAAATCGGCGTTACTTGAATTTGGTATTTTTTTAGTATTAAAAATCGAATTTAATTCATTACTGGTTGAATTAAATTTGAGTAAAGTTGATTTGAATGCGAGAATGAAATCGATTAGGCCTTTGAGTAGTTTCGCGGTTTCACGTAATTTCTATTTCGAAGCTAATTACAGGCGGAAACTTTGCACATCGAATAATCATCGGCGCATCGAAAGCGGTGCTAGATGGGAAAAAATGATAAAAATTGTTTTTTTTAATTTGCGAAAAAGGTAAGCGACGTCGAATGGTTTGTGGGCGGTCGTCAGTAGATGGCAGGTGTGGCATTGCAGGTGTTTCACTGTTCAAACTCTGTGCGCAAGTCGGATGAGGCAGGTGGTTCCGCGGCCAGGGCGTGGCTTCGCGGCGTCTACTGCAAGGCGTGCTTCCGAGATCATTTCTGAAAAAGTACGCAGCGAAGTTACACTAAATCTATTATAATTACATTATTATTATTTATTGTTATTATTATCATTATTATTATTATTAATTAAGTTATTGCAAGTAAGTTTAATAAGCCTAAATTAATAACAATAAGTATCATCATTATTAGTTATTATTTTAGTTGATTTTAACTTTATTAATTTCTTATTAATTATGGTAGTAAGTATTACCGGTTATTAATGCTTAAATCTGAGGCGAAAAAAATTATTAAAAAATTAAACCAAAATTAATTGCGGGCCCGCGCTCAGCCTTGTTTTCATGTGACGCCCCCTAGGTCACTTCATCATGGCGCGGGCGCGTGGCGGCGGACTCAGTTTTCGGAGGAAGGAACAAGAGGCAGCTCATCACGAGCCGTTGATCGAGCCGATGGCATGTTGACGGACTGCGCACGATCGGGCTCGCATACAAGGACCCTACGTTTTCCAGTAGGCTGGCGCTAGTGCATACAAGCGACTACGTTCGCAGGTAGCGTGGCGGCTAGTGCATACAAGGAACTGATGCCAGGTAGGTGGCGCTAGTACAATACAAGGATACGTGCCAGGTAAGGTGACGCTAGTTGCATGACAAGACGTACTGCGCAGGTAGGTGGCGCTAGTGCATACAAGGACTACGTGCCAGGTAGGTGGCGCTAGTGCATACAAGGACTACGTGCCAGGTAGGTGGCGCTAGTGCATACAAGGACGTAGTGGCCGAGGTAGGTGGCGCTAGATGCATACAAGGACTACGTGCCCAGGTAGGTGCGCTATGTGCATCACAAGGACTACGTGCCAGGTAGGTGGCGCTAGTGCATACAAGGACTACGTGCCAGGTAGGTGGCGCTAGTCATACAAGGACTCGTGCCAGGGTAGGTGGCGCTAGTGCATACAGTACTACATGGCCAGGTAGGTGGCGCTAGTGTTAGGTAGGTGGCGTTACTGCATACAAGGACTACGTGCCAGGTAGGTGGCGCTAGTGTTAGGTAAGTGGCGTTACTGCATACAAGGACTACGTGCCACGTAGTGGCGCTAGTGTTAGGTAAGTGGCGTTACTGCATACAAGTACTACGTGCCACGTAGGTGGCGCTAGTGTTTAGGTAGGTGGCGTTACTGCATACAAGGGCCTACCGTGCCAGGTAGGGTGGCGCTGAAGTGTTAGTAGGTGGCGTTACTGCATTACAAGTACTACGTGGGCGAACGTAAGGTGGCGCTAGTGAATTAGGGGTAGGTGGCGTTACTGCATACAAGGACTACGTGCCAGGTAGGTGGCGCTAGTGTTAGGTAGGTGGCGCTAGTGTTAGGTAAGG
The DNA here is from genome assembly GCF_000485595.1 of Priapulus caudatus. NCBI lineage: Eukaryota > Metazoa > Priapulida > Priapulimorpha > Priapulimorphida > Priapulidae > Priapulus > Priapulus caudatus. The sequence continues at coordinate 464,104 of NW_014577410.1, forward strand.
TGGGTTAGTGTTAGGTGATATCAGCAGCAGCATTGTTTCCGTCGCTGCGGCCGTCGCCACGGTAACTAACAGCGTCGATGGTAACCGAGGCAACCGCGTCGTCGCGTTTTCAGGGCGAGGCGAAGATGAACGAGGTTCACTACGACGAACACGACCCGCCGAACTGGGATGACGAGGGCGCCACCATCTCCGGCCTCACGGCGCTCGCATCGTCGCATAGAGGACCCCGTCGACCCGAGGTACCCCTCACGCCCACCGGCGCCACGCCGGCGAGGCCAAGCGCCCTAGGCCACGCCCTGCAGCCGTGTGTCGTAAGTGTCTCGCGTCGGAATTTACCGTTTCGGAACAAAAATTTTGTTCGTTTGAAATTTTGCGGATTTTCTGTCACGTGACTGAGAACGTCGCCTCGCGCTTGTTCCCGCGAGACGGATAATTATGAACTTGTTGCGAATAGTATATCGCAGCAATTAGGCACGAAGAGTAAACAAAATACCATACTTGTATTTCACGTAGCTCCCGGCACTATTTGCCCACGACATAATCTGCCAAAAAAAATATGTAAATTTCGTAAAAAGTGCGACGACAACCACCGGGTGGCGCCACGCTTACGCGTGCCCCTCTCTTCGGTGCTGCGCAGGTGGTGCCGTCGGCGATCAAGCGGTGCCAGCAGTCAGGGCATCACCGTGCGCATGGTTACCGGGGACAACGTCAACACGGCACGCTCGATCGCGGCAAGTGCGGAATCCTGAAGCCAGAAGATGACTTCCTTGTGCTCGAGGGGAAGGAGTTCAACGAAGCGGCGTGCGCGACAAGAACGGAGAGGTACGTGCCGCTGGGGGAGAGGGGGAGGAAGCTGGGGAGGAGGGAGAGGGGGAGGAATTCTGAAGCCAGGTGGCGACCTTGCTTCATGCTTGAGGGGCCGGGGAGGTAAGGGGGCTGTAGAGATGCTAACGCACTACGGATTTATGCCGTATTTTATGCGAAATTTCGTTTTGCATTTTGACCACTACGACAGTTTGCAATATAAACTGACGATTTTTTATTACGATCGAAAAAAAAGCATTTTTTCAATGATATATTCAAGGTTTTGTTTCAGTGTTAGCATTGCAATTATAACATGATTGAAATAACTACATGTATTTCGGCAGGCAAATAATCAGTGTGAACTTATTGTCATTTTGGCGTCCCAGCAGCAGAAATTGCATCTCGGAATCAAAAATTGTCCGGGGGGGGCTGCCGCCGGAACCCCTAACATACTCTGGTCCCGCTCGGGCTACAGATTTCAGACACCTTACTACAGTTTGCTCAGAAAAGAGTTGCATCTCTTGGGGGTGGCGAAAGTAGAGGGTGAAGCAAGCAAGTGGGGGGGGGGTCATTTTCCTAGCAAATTTGAAGAAAAATATTTAACAAAACATGAACTTCCGCGCACTTGCTCTCACGGGCTCCCGGCCTTTCACTTTCCTTACAGCAAGGTTCGGCTACA
>NW_014577410.1:465611-468164 GCF_000485595.1 Priapulus caudatus
CACCACAGAGTCACCACAGTAGACGTTAGATGAGCGCTGTCGCTCTGCAGCACTTGTTCTAAACACGAACCTTTCTCCGCTATCCTGGGACTTACTATGTATCACAATACTCTGTATTAAACTAATATAACCTGTTACAAAATTTCGAAGTGACGAGCGGCGATACTTCGAGCGCCATTTCTGTTGACCTGTGACGTACAGATTCTCAATGCGCATAGCGTTCGGCTAACTTCGGCTCCAAGATCGAATGCATCATGGGATGCCTGCCGTCAGTCATGACGTCATGACGAAGTTAGCCGAACGCTATGCGCATTGGGAATATTATCTAATACTTGTTGGGTTACATTAATAAATGTATCTAGAGTATTCCATGCAGTATGCATTTGTTAGCCTTGATCTTCGTAACGAGTATAGGTGTAAGTTAAAAATTACAATTAAAAAAATATGTCCTTTGCAATATAGGTGAACGAATCGCTCCAGCTGTCTTGCGTAATCTGAAAACAACTTGGCTGGAGGTTTTCTACATTGCACTTACTTAGCTACTAAGCCTGTGCATACTGGTTACATATATATTATAGCAGTTAGGAGACCAAGGGGCGAGTTAATGGTCAAGGTTCATTGTATTTAGGGGGCAGTTTCACTCTTTGTGTGTATGAAATGATGCGAGTATGCACAAGTATTTTAATGTGTGCCTGTCTGCGACTGATCATCGTTGACTGCCCTTGTCTCATACATTCCTAAATTACTGCAGCACTAAACTGTGTCCCATCATTACTTCCATGCAGGGAGCTTCATTCGCCCATCTTGTCGAGGCATCTGGATGAAGAGAAATCTGTTGTGAATATGTTGCACCAGGCTAAAGACTTCGCTGCCGTCAACGCTCGAAACTCGTCGGCACAGGTGAGTTCTCTGGCTGACCACAGGTTTCTGCGGCTTAGCTGTGATAGCGCAATGCACTGTTACTAGTTTTAGCGCTAACGATGACAATAACCCCAATATCGCCGGCCCATCACATTCAACGATGTAAAACTCTGCCACAACATTCTTGTTGTTGTAACTACACGGCAGTCCGATCGAACCATAGTGCTTGATAGTTGTGTCGTTGTATGCAGTCAAAGTCATGGCTCTGTTCTGCACTCTGTCTGCTCTGGGGTACCCATCGGGTGTGAGCATCTGTGGACACATACGTCTGAAAATGCGTATCGGCAGGGTGTTGCCCTGCGCGCCAGTATCGACCTTGACCTTTAGGGAAGCATCGCGATCCTCACGACTTGGCACTATGATGTCGAGGTCGGAGAAAATTTCATCTCTACTTTCTCCAATGTGGCTCGGCTGTGTGACAGCGCCTACACCAATACTCGAAAACTTCATGCGATCAAATGCCTGTCCTACGTTCTCAGATTCATATTCTGATTGTGACTGCTCGTATAATGAATGAATGTTAGAGTTCACCCTACTCGAGCTTTTACTGCGGCCACGGTCACGGCGTAGTGACCTTCGATCGTGTGACTTGGAGCGACCGGTACCACTGTTACGGTTGGATATTTGATTGTTAGTGCATTATTTTAGGATGACAACGACGCCGATGAGGATTGTGTTAACGTGGAGAGTGCCCCAAGACTAGCAAAGCCAGAACAGGTATAATATAGCATATGTGCTGGAGGTTGGAGAGTATAAAATTTATAAATGTTGCCATGACTTCGATACGATGCTTCTCAATTTTTAGCTCGCCTTGACATTGTCAAGATGAGCTATTGCCATGGGGTGTCGTCCGTCCGTCCGTCCGTCAACATTTGGCTATGGTCAACGATAACTCAAGAACAGTTTGACCCACATGTTTCAAATTGCATATAGTTGTTACTCTTCTTGGAGAGGTTTGAACGTCCTATTTTGGAGCATGCCAGTCGACCTACATTCGAGCCACGTCCACTTTTTGGCTAAAATGAAAATGGCCATAAGTCAGTTCAGGTTCAACGGATTTTGCTCATTTCTGGTTTGTGAATGAATAAGGACTGGCCCCAAAACATGTAACACAGGTTTTGATATTTTTTTTAAATTATGCAAATTAGGTAGATTTTGGCAATTTCACTATGCATTTCAGTGCTGCCTATGGTCAACGATAACTCTAGAACAATTTGACCGACATGTTTCAAATTGCATATAGTTGTTACTCCTATGGGAAAGGGTTGAACGTCCATTTTTGGAGCACGCCAGTCGACCTACTTTCGAGCCACGTCCACTTTTTGGCAAAAATGAAAATGGCCATCTAAATTCATTCGATTTTGTTAAATTTTGGTATGTTAATGTGTAAGGCTAGCCCCAAAACAGTTGTTACTCCTATGGGAGATATGACAACGTCCTATTACGTTTATTTCGTCTAACTGGTTAACAACTCTACAATCATACCTATATACGTGTAATATTGTGTTTTAGATTCTTCGTTACAGTAATTTGACTGGAATATTTTGTTTTTATTTGCGCTTTAAAACAAAATGGCGCTCATTTAGGCATAGCGCCATCTCTCGTCAAGATTTCAGACTTTCAGATCTGAAA
>NW_014577410.1:468351-469383 GCF_000485595.1 Priapulus caudatus
ATTGTTGTTTCCTCTAGCTACTTCTGTGCAAAAATGGTGTCACGTATAGATATACAACTTAGATTAGTATTTTTTTTATCTTGCAGCTATAATGCAAGATAGGCAAGATAACCATGTTTACTACTTAACTTAATAATGAACTTTTGGATTTTAGGCTTAAAAATTTTAAATACTGAAAGTCATAAGCAATAAGTTCACAACCACTGTGTCTTATTTGCAGTTTAGGAAACCAGCAACTATGGTGGATACCACACAGAGAGTGAAATTTGAAGCAGGTAAGTGTCACCAGAATTGAGAGCACTGTTTCTCACTTCCTGAAAGATTTTGGTGTACACTTTGTGGCTGACCACGTAGCTGACACGATAACCAATTATTAAACATTTAATTGAGAAACTCGATTTACAAAAATAGCTTTTCACCAATATATGTCACATTATAAATCATACCACTGTGATTAAAACCAGTAGTAAGACGTAGAGACTTCAACAGAAAATTGCAATCCAGTTTATTGTGTGGGTGCTTGAATACCTCAAATTAACTATAACCCCTTGAATTTTACCAACTGCTTTATAATTATTGTATTCGAGCTTCTACGTTTAAGCAACATCATCATAATTCTGTAATTCTAGCTCCCACGTTTCATCTGCTATTTCCTATGGATTCTAGAACCTATAGGTCGGAAATCCTAGCTGCATCTGTGTTCCTTGATTCTGCCTCACTATCATAGCAACCTGCAGTGTAGCTGCAGCTTTTCCCTGTAGTGTTCTCTCATGTGTAAGAAGATGTTGTGTTTACAGATACAAAGCTGACTCGCAGCCAGGCTGGAGGTGATGCGAGGGATGAAGTTGAGGAGGATGAGTACGGTGACACGTGAGTATTCCATGCAGTATGCATTTGTCAGCATTGATCTTCGTAACGAGTATAGGTGTATGTTAAAAATTACAATTAAAAAATATATCCTTTGCAATATAGCTAAACAAATCGCTCCAGAGGCGTGTTCAGGAGAGCGAGCGCTCAATGCGAACGCTCGAT
>NW_014577410.1:469827-474001 GCF_000485595.1 Priapulus caudatus
CTTAGCTACTAAGCCTGTGCATACTGGTTACATATATCTTATAGCAGTTAGGAGACCAAGGGGCGAGTTAAACGTCAAGGTTCATTGTATTTAGGGGGCAGTTTCACTCGTTGTGTGTATGAAATGATGCGAGTATGCACAAGTACGATAATGCGTGCCTGTCTGCGACTGATCATCGTTGACTGCCCTTTTCTCATACATTCCTAAATTACTGCAGCACTAAACTGTGTCCCAACATTACTTCCATGCAGGAAGCTGCATTCGGCCGTCTTGTCGAGGCGTCTGGATAAAGTGAAATCTGTTGTGAACAAGTTGCACCAGGCTAAAATCTTTGCTGCCGTCAACGCTCGAAACTGGTCGGCACAGGTGAGTTGAAATGATTACGTCACCGTAAATAGTAAAAAGTAAAAAAATTATGTCCATTTTTTTTATGAAATTTAAGTAGTTTTGTTCACTTTTTATTGTTAAATTTCTGCATTATACTTCCTATTATGCTATTTCGTTTGATGTGAACAAACATTCGTGACTCATACATATCCCATAGCAAAGATTTAATGTCGTGATCAATATATCAAATCGCCCAGGTTTTTTAGCACACGTTGACATCGTCAAGATGAGTTATTGCCATAGGGCGTCTTCCATCGTACGTCCGTCCGTCCGTCAATCCGTCCGTCCGGTAACATTTGGCTACTAGTCTAGGCTCTAGGGGGGTGTTCGTGTACATACTCTTTTAGAGCAAAACCTTATATTTTCTCATTCCGTATGGTAAGACTCAAAAAAAGTGTGGGTACCACTTCTGGGTCAAGTACGTTTTTTTATGTACAGCTAATTATGTGATTTTCGGTTAGACGCCAAAGTGAAAAAATTACAATATTGAAGTTTCAGAGCATAAATATTTATTAAGCAACCATAAACTTTCAAATTGCACTGAATTACATTGAATGAGTATACTAATAACTTTCTAGCATGACTTGTTGCCATAAACTTTGTTTCATGGTACGAAATGACTACATTTTGCTCAATTTTAGCCCAAAAATAGCCAAAAATTGCGTTCATTTTGAAAGTAGCTCTAAGTATGATTGCTTCTCACTCACCCAATATTGTAGCTAGAGCTACCAAAATTGGCCAAAAGTTTCCTTATTAAGTGCTCTAAGTGACCCAACTGATCGTTTCAAAATGATGCTTCCCCGCTCTATATGATGCACAGGGGGGCTATTGTAACTCGGGGTCAACCCTACCCCCAAATAGCGCCTTTTGCGAATTTTGTCAAATGATGATAACTCCATAAGTAAGTGACCTAGGAAGTTGATTTTGTGGCAACATATAGGTTTTTTGACACCAAGGAATTGATTGACACCATTATTATACATTTTGGAGTTCACCTAATTAGAAGAAGTATAAGATGTCTGCCAAAAGCGATAATTAAGACACGAATTGCCCCATAGAAAGATGATTGAAGGATATACATGCATCATAGAACTGTACAGGTGGACGCTTTAGTGAAAAATAATGCCTAGGTATAAACTAGTCTAAAATATTCCTCGTTACCATACTCAGTTATAAATATATACAATGTATCTACCCTAACCGAACTTGAGACAAGAACAACTGAACCGAGCAGGCTAGACAACATAGCAGAACCCAACCTAATCCTATCAAACAATTGGGCTTTTACAATCATGTGGTAATGTTTTCCTGCACTTCAAAATTTACCACATTTCACCACAGCTTTTCTACATGGGCAAGTTGACCTTGAACACTTAACACATGAACAGGAGACTGACCACTGAGGCTCGAGGGTTTTTCACGATGTTTTGGGTACCAGCTGTTCTTGGTCGTTCACATAGCCATAATCCTCTGGCTTCAGTGTTTCAACGTTTTCAGGGTCGATGTGGCACTCCAAGGCATGGTTGATGGTGTAGGCATTGTAGAATGCACGCTTGATATGAGGCATGAGTCCCTGACTAGTCGGTGGTAGGCTGTGGAGAGAACCCTCATTACTGAAGTGGAAAACCTCTGCTCGATATTCAGAGAAACACTTAGCATTGCTACCTATTTTCAGTACCTTTACTAAGTAATGCTCGGCGTTGCGGGTCATGGCTGGAGAGAGGGTTGGTGATTCCCCGAAGTGTTTCAGCAACTTTTCAGGCTCTGCCTTTAGAGCTGTCTTCTTTGTACTAACTTTGCTGGTTATGTCACACCCTGTAGGACTGTCATATAGCCGGCAGTACTGATCAGAGCCGATTACCCAGGCGCTGGAACAGGGTATGAAGGGGTATATATCAAGTTGTATCTCCCATTCCAGCTCGCAACCACAGCGACTCAAGGTTGTGTTGGTGAAAGACGGGCATGTAGTAGAGCAGAGCAACAATAACATCTGTATCGTTGGAGATTACAACACACACTTTGTGTCCTGCATTGAGAAAGTCTAAGACGTGGATGAGTATTCGGAGGTCAGCTTCTTCAAATGACGATTTAAGGTGTGGCAATGCTTTTTCCAGGCCTTGATGGACCATGATGCACTGCCAATCCTCGTCTTCTTTGGTCACTTGTCCGAGTACAGTGGGATATTGTAATGTTTCTGAAGTATTTGAACGAAGATGGCAGTAGATTAGCTTCTCGAGAAGAAGCTTATTCATGTTTGACGGTCAGAATCTCTCCATCTCTTTTGGCAGAGGTGTCTCTGGTTCAATTGAACTGTACTCTATTGGTACAGTTTCACTGCGCTTCTTTCTCTCACTATCCTACACTGAGGGTTCATCTGAGTACATGTCGAACACATAGTCACATTGTAAAGCGTAGTTTGTATGTTATAATTTAAAGTATAAATAATCAAGAAGACGTATAGAATTTGTGTTCACTAAAGAAATATATTGTTTACAAACAACCTGTCAGCGTCAACGTCACGTCCTGTCTCGTTCCAACCGTCTCGTTCAAATGCTCTCTCGTCCCTTATATATGAACCCCGCATCCAATCACGGCCCAGTTCCACTCTGCCCCAGCCAATCGCACACACCAACACTCGTATTTGAATTATTACGCGCGAAATGTACAGATGGTCAGCATCTGTACAAGTCTCAACCTAACGTCCGTAACCTATCTGCTTAGTACCCAACCTAACTATTTCTAACCTATGTGCTAAACGCCCAACCCTTCTCTATGTACAACCAAAACTATCTACGATTACTAATTCAATGTAACATCTGTACAACATGTGTAAAAGAGACGTTACAACATCGCCCAAACTGATGGTATACATCCGAAATGGATACAAATCCTAAGAGGAGATCCTTGAAGCTGGAGAGGCTAGTCACACGAACCTTACGAACTGTGGCCATTATGTCTATGACATATGAAGTGTTCTTCCGATGTCTATAGTCATAGTCCTCAGGTTTGAGATTAGCCTCCAACTCCTTAATCAACAGGCTCTTCCCTGGGCTGACCATCGTCCCGTCCTCATTGAACAGGAGAGGTGAAGGTGCAACATCATATTTCAAGAGGTCCGCGGTGGTGAGGCCACGATCACGGGTAATTTCAATCGTTCTCCCTACAACATTCATCTCCTTCACTGCTTTCTTGATGGTCTTCTGCGGCTTGTTTCGATTTATTTTCATTGTTTTCAGGTTCGCTCGATGAATACTTTCACTAAGTCTTGTGGTTTTCTGTACGAACATCTTGAGTCGAAATGTCAAGTACTTCTCCTCTCCTTTTGCGAAGGGATTCAGTATGTCATTTTTGATCACTTTTGCCATGATCTCTTTTGTCACGAAATTGTGCAGCATGGGGGAAGCCCCTAGAGACATGGGGGAGCCCTTCTCTTCAATGAATTTTACCATTGCCTAGATATGGGACTCCTTGCGAACTGTAGTAGCTTGGGATGACTCGTGGTGGTTAAAGGAATCGTGTGTCCTCTCCATCACATCAGCATATCTCCGATGCAGATTCTTTACTGCCATCATTTCATGGTATATCAAGTCCCATTGAGCAATGTACTGCTTCTGCTTGGCATGCCTGATGATTCCGTCACTGCATTTAGATGATAGGTTTATACTTTGCTCAAGCTTCTGGTCACCACCGACTGCAGTGAAGCGGCCGGGTATCTTCTTCATAGAAAAGTCCCCATTTGAGAAGTTCACATGCACTGATGGTGCAGTTTGAGGTAAACGCCGCATGT
>NW_014577410.1:475029-483776 GCF_000485595.1 Priapulus caudatus
TAGCGCAACGCGGTTTTGGTTGTGCTGTGCCGTGAAAGATGCGAGATCATGTTGGTACCTACGCAGCTCTGCGTAGCTGATTGCAAGTCCTTTATGGTTTAAGGTTGTGGTCACAATTTTGCCTCCGCGTCCAAGACCATGAACAGATTCCGCATTCATGATATGCATGGGTGTTCTCCTTCTGTCGTTTCTTTCGTCCACCTGTACAGTTCTATGATGCATGCATATCCTTCAATCATCTTTCTATGGTACAATTCGTGTCTTAATTATCGCCTTTGGCAGACATCTTATACTTCTTCTAATTAGGTAAACTCCAAAATGTATAATAATGGTGTCAATCAATTCCTTGGTGTCAAAAAGCCTATATGTTGCCACAAAATCAACTTCCTATGTCCATTACTATCATCATTTGACGAAATTCGCAAAAGGCGCTATTTGGGGGTAGGGTTGACCCTGAGTTACAATAGCCCCCCTGTGCATCATATAGAGCGGGGAAGCATCATTTTGAACGTTGGGTCACTTAGAGCACTTAATAAGGAAACTTTTGGCCAATTTTGGTAGTTCTAGCTACAATATTGGGTGAGTGAGAAGCAATCATACTTAGAGCTACTTTCAAAGGAACGTGATTTTTGGCTATTTTTTGGCTAAAATTGAGCAAAATGTAGCCATTTCGTACTATGAAACAAAGTTTATGGCAACAAATCATGCTATAAAGTTATTAGTAATAATCATTCAATGTAATTCAGTGCAATTTGAAAGTTTATGGTTGCTTAATAAATATTTATGCTCTGAAACTTCAATATTGTCATTTTTCACTTTGGCGCCTAACCGAAAATTGCATAATTAGCTGTACAGAAAAAACGTACTTGACCCAGAAGTGTTACCCAAACTTTTTTTGAGAGTCTCACCATAAGGAATGAGAAAATATAACGTTTTGCTCTAAAAGAGTCATGTACACGAATACCCCCCCAGAGCCAGGAGCAGACTCTAAAAATTTAAAACTACTTGTCCTTGAATTGCCCTTGAAAAGTCCTTGAAATAATAATTAACATTTCTGGGCACCATGTTATAACAACAGTAGAATAGATGCTTCACTAACTAACTTCAATTACTTATCTGAGTTATTGGTATGTATTATTAGTAGTATTAGTTATCTGACGACCAAAAACGTGCGTTATATCTCATTTAGTATTGTGGCAGTCTGGGATGTGACCTCCGACCTGTGCCGGCGCTANCGAGAGAGAGAGAGAGAGGCGCAGAAGGAAAGATGAGAGAGGGAAGAGAGAGAGAGGAGAGAGAGGAGGGAGAGACGGAGAGAGAGAGAGAGAGAGAGAGCGAAGAGCGACGGAGAGCGAAGGAGAGAGAGAGAGAGAGAGGAGAGAGAGACGATAGAGAGGAAAGAGAAGAGGGAGCGAAGAACGAGGAGAAGGAAAGTGGAGAAGAAGGAAAGGGACAAGAAAAGAAGTGAGAAAGAGAGAAGGGAGGAGACAAGAGAAGAGGAAGAGACGAAGGGGAGAGAGAGAGAGAGAGAGAGAGAGAGAGAGGAGAGAGAGGGAGGAACGGAACGACGAGAGGAGAGAGAGGAGAGAGAGAGAGAGAAGAGAGAGACGCGAAGAAGAGATGAGAGACGGGACGAGAGAGAGAGATGAGAGGAGAGAGAAGGAGAGAGAGAAGACGAGAAGGAGGAGAGAGAGAGAAAGAGAGAGAGAGAGAGAGAGAGAAAAGAAAGGAGAAAGAGATGAAGAGAGAGAGAGAGAGAGAGGAGGAGAGAGAGAGAGATATTGTACGAAGAGCGAATAAGAACTAAATTTAGAACCCTCTATATTTAAGCAATGTCAATAATGTTAAAAATGTCAAGCAGTAACCATGGCCGCTTACAGAAACTCACATATTATATTTTTTTATTTTCAACCATCTCACAAATAACCGTATTTTTAATTAAAAAAACTGTCGTGCATCCCTCGTTACTAGTTTATGATGAGAAAGTTAATAAGCACATTGAAATTCGAATACTTTGGCAGTAATTTTATATATAAAATAAACAATTATTAATATATATATAAAATAATATAACAACACATCATTATAACAACAATAATAGACAATAATAGACGCCCATCAGCTTGATCTAACAATATCGAAATATTTCGATGTTATTATAATTAATCATAAAACTCAGGTCGACAGTCATTTATAACCAAGGTTGCTATGGCAACATAATGCCCCTGGTCATGTTACGCTTCATCTTTTCACAAATTTTCATAATTTTATGATTAATTTCCAACTTAAACGTTAAGTCGTTCGAGGCGAAATAAGCTTTTAGATGTTCTGAAAAATCCACTAGAGGGCAGTGCAATCTGTTTTACCCTAGATTCCCTTCATATAATCTACTTTATTGTACCCTACGAGTCGAGTTCACCCCTCATATTTCTCCTTTAGCGATGCTCCATCCATACAACTACACACATATAAAGTGAATAAGAAACCTTTATGCATCCTTTGTCGATCATGTACCCACTCAGAGTGATCATATAGCGTATTTGATTGCGACACCTATTCACCACCACGTGAAAACACGCGAGGCACGAATCACACATCACAACGACGATGACGAAGGTTGAAAAAACTCTACCGCACAAGGCCCGTGAAAAACGCGATACATCATAATTATGACGACAAAGAATAAAAAAAGAACTGCATCGCTCGTGAAAAACGCACGCGGCGAGACATCACAACGATGACGACAGAGAATAAAAAAAGAACTGTATCGCTCGTGAAAAACGCACGCGGCTGAGCGTTTTACACAAATTTCCCCCACCTAGAATGAAAATCTCATTTCGGCGAGATAGCATCTGATGGTAATCGGATGAGGCGGTACTAAAACGATATAATATCCGGCATATATAGCATATCATGTTTACACGGAGTTCACGCGAAAACCACCACAAATACACAGCCACGGTACCATGACGAAAATCGTGCATTTACGTGCAGGCCAGATGAAATAGTTGACACCTACGGTAAACAGTAGTGCGTCAAAAAAAATAAATGTGAAAAAAATATGAAAGAAAAAAGTCCTTCATTTTACATGAAGGTCGTGGATTCTCGCCGACGACGATGCATTGCTTCTATGCGCATGCGCTGATCATCGTAAAGCAAACATCATGATTACATACGTCATTGCGGAGATACGTGATGACGACTCTGTGAGTTTAGCTACAACCTATACGCATTCATCCTATACGCTGAATGCGAATCGCCGCGTTATGCGACGCAAAACATTTATTTTTCAAGGCCGATAGAATGTTCACGCGTTTCAAACATTTGCATATGTGCTCACACAGGGAGAGAGAGAGAGATCTGCTGGTGCTTTCATGAACTACATCGCGTGGCAGTCAACCTTGAAATCCTCGCAAATATTTAGAAACATGCGATAACAACGAACTAAAGCCCGCAGTTGGATATTGTATCACAGCTGCTATACGCTATATGCGCGTATATATATATATATATATATATATATAGTATATATATACTATATATATCAAGAGTACATAATAGAGAAGAGTACCTATGGCACCGTTTTAACAGCGTTTTGCATAGTTTTCAACTTGTAAATATTCTATCAATATACGAATAAATATATTCAAACTTTACCTTGTTTTCGTCTATGATTCTCCCTTAATCGTATAGACAACCACCAATTTACCTGAAATCGTACGTGTTCTTCAAAAAAAGTTCTTGAATCACGACACGGTTTTCAACACAGTTTTCCCAAACGTTCTCATGTATTCGCTCATGTTGATATGCGGCGGCCAGCACCAGGTTGTAACTACGGGACGCAGGGGGCTGTTGGGATATTGGGTAAGCACAGTAACAGCACTTGTTCGCCTTCCTGATCATCGGAACACGATGGCAACACAGCTAAAATCAGCTGCTAACTCGCCGTGAGCACACATTTATTTTTAGCCCGCTGGAAACACAATACACGCTGAATACAATTCGATGCCTATAATCTCCCCAACATCCCCAGCGTTTCGCCATAGACCATAGAACACGAATCACATAATAAACTTGAGCCGAACACATGCGCACATCTGGGAAAACTGTGTGAAACCGTGTCGTATTCAAAGAACCTTTCTGAAGAACACATGCGATTTTCAGGTAAATTCGTGGTGTCGTATGATTAAGGAAGAATCATAGACGAAACAAGGTAAAGTTGAATATATTTATTCACATATTGATAGAATATTTACAAGTTGAAAACTATACAAGACGCTGTTAAAACGGTGTCATATTCTTCTCTATTATGTACTCTTGATATATATATATATATTATATATATTATATATATATAATATATATACTCATTATTTTGATGGCGAGAGCAGACTATATACGTGTATTTACCGCTATATCTGACAGACCATCTCGCGTCTGAGCCTGCGGGATAATTAATATATGACAAAAATAAGCGATCGCAATATAATAACAGCGTTGGCAGATTCTGGCTATGAGCTCGCTCCAGTGATCACGCGCGTGGAGACAGAATCTATCTGGCAACGCAACCAAATCGCTTCTCTTTGATACGCTTCAAAAAATTAAGGCGCTCATGATTGGTATTTAATGGTTAGGAGGGGGAAGGGGAAGTAAACGGACTGCATCATTGTGTATATAGCTGCTAGAACTGCACGCGAACAGAAGGCAGAAGTAGCTTCAATCCGATTATTATTGCTGTTGTGTGTGATGCCGTCTTTTGTGACACTTGTGAGGTCGTTGTAAGAAGATTGAGTCTTTTGTTAGTCGTATTATTCGTAAGTACATTATTGCTAGGACGACGGCTACTTGAAGATCATTCTATACCTATATTCTCTTCTATACTCATTCTATACTCGACGACCATACACGCTTGAACATCATTTTATACTCGACACATACACGCTTGAACATCATTCTGTACTCGACACATACTTGCTTGAACATCATTTTATACTCGACACATACACGCTTGAGATTTATGTTGCTACATGGTGACGGGGAAACGCGATGTCTCCGGTGTTCGTGTGCGTGCGTGCGCGTGCGTGCACGTGTTCATGTGTGTGTGTGTGTGTGTGTGTGTGTGTGTGTGTGTAATGTGTGTGTGTGTGCGCACGTATGTGTGCGCGCACGGTATGTGTGCGTGCATGTGTGTGCGCAGTGCGTGTGCGTGTGCGCGTGCGTGTGCGTGTGTGGGCTTGTACGTGAGCGCCGCATGTGTGTCGCGCGTGCACGTGTGCGGCGTGCGTGAGCGCTGGCACGCGCGTGTGTGCGTGTGCGTGTGCGTGCTGCGCAGAACGCGTTGCGCAAGTATATATTAGCATCGCATATAAATGAAGATATTGCAAATTTAATCAAATCGAGAGTCAAGCACGAGTGCGAATGCTGCTCGAATGTTCTCACCAGTCATCAGCGCAGAAAGCACGGAGGTGTCTGCTTATGTCGTTAAGCCAACGTTTTATTGTTGCATGTGCGATGAAAAGGAGAACTATCGCTTCTGCTGCCGCTGCTGCTCGCCCACACTCTCCAATTTCTCAAACTGCGCCATTGAAATACTCTCTCGACGCATGAATTTAGATGAGCGTTGGCATTCTTCAACACAACAGCATTCTTCTGCTCTGATTTGAGCCAATAAACGCCTCACAGCTGCTATAGGAATGCCTATCGTATGCGCTGATTTATAAGGAACGGGGCGGACGGGACGCTCACTTACGATGATTATTCTAGCTATATTCAGCTTGCTCCGTTAGCTATTTATGTTTGATTATTGATGGCTAGCACCGTGGTTTGTTGGCTGATTTCTTCTCTCTTCTCTCTCTCTATATATATATTAATATATATTTATTTATATTTATTATTTTTATTTATTTTATTTATTTTATTTATTTATTTATTTATTTATTTATTTATTTATTTATTTAGTTATTTATTTATTTATTCATTTATTCATCATTTATTCATTCATTCATTTATTCTCTTCTTCCTTCCTTCCTTCCTTCCTTCCTTCCTTCCTTCCTTCCTTCCTTCCTTCCTTCCTTCCTTCCTTCCTTCCTTCTTCTCTTCCTTTATTCATTCATTCATCCATACATTCAATAAGAGTGAATAATTTGATATTTATTTCCGTAATTATATGAGTTAATAAATGTTATAATCATTTAGTTAACGGAATCAAGATCCCCATTTCTAACTCGGTAAACCGGACGGCAGCACATCCCCTCGTCGTGGGATGACGCAGGCAAATATGAACACATTCCCTCGTCGTGGGATGACGCAGGCAAGCATGAACGCATCGCACTCATCTTCAACAGATGCTCAAGCTGGCTTCTATATCATTTTTTTTCTAAACTTATCCCATTTATCACAGCCATAATGTTTTATTGTGGTGTAATAATCATCGATCATGTCGTGATCGTTAGAGCGCATGCGTGCTCGCCTACCGCTCATTACTGCGTCCTTACGATGCGAACGTCGCCCGCCCAACCATCAGTCAACGCGCCGACATCGAGTGAAGATGACGTGTCATTCACGTCTCAATGATTCTTCTATGCGGTCATCGGCAGTGAATACTAACATTAATGAGCTGATGGGCGTGCACTGATGGCGGATCTCGTGCCCTCCCTCCCATCTCGTTCCCTGTTCCAATCTCATACCCTCTCCCTATCTCGTTCCCTGTCCTAATCTCGCGTGCCCTCCCCCCTCTCACGCTCGCGCCTTCCCCCCATTCAGTGCGCACGCCCCTGACCTTCTACTCTGACCTTCTAACACTGTGACTTCTAACACTGTAATTTCTAACACTGTGACTTCTGACACTGTGACTTCTAACACTGTGACTTCTGACACTGTAACTTCTAACACTGTGACTTCTAACAATGTGACTTCTAACTCTGTGACTTCTGACACTGCGACTTTTAACACTGTAGCATATAACACTGTGACTTCTAACACTGCAACCTCTAACACTGTGACCTTTTAACACTGTGACCTTCTAACACTGTGACCTTCTAACACTGTGACTTCTAACGCTGTGACCTTCTAACACTGTGACTTCTAACGCTGTGACTTCTAACGCTGTGACCTTCTAACACTGTGACCTTCTAACGCTGTGACTTCTAACGCTGTGACCTTCTAACACTGTGACTTATATATATATATATATATATACTATTATTTTGATTCGAGAGCAGACTATATACGTGTATTTACCGCTATATCTGACAGAAAAACTCCGTCTGAGCCTGCGGGAATAATACTATGACAAAAATAAGCTATCGCAATATAATAACAGCGTTGGCAGATTATGGCTATGAGCTCGCTCCAGTGATCACGCGCGGTGGAGACAGAATCTATCTGGCAACGCAACCCAAATGCTTCTCTCTGTACGCTTCAAAAAATTAAGGCGCTCATGATTGGTATTTGAGGTTAGGAGGGGAGAAGGGGAAGTAAACGGACTGCATCATAGTGTATATAGCTGCTAGAACTGCACGCGAACAGAAGCAGAAGTAGCTTCAATCCGATTATTATTGCTGTTGTGTGTGATGCCGTCTTTTGTGACATTGTGAGGTCGTTGTAAGAAGATTGAGTTTTTTGTTAGTCGTATGATTCGTAAGTACACGATTGCTAGGATGAAGACTACTTGAAGATCATTCTATACTCTATACTCTCTTCCATACCCATTCTATACTCGACATATACATGCTTGAACATCATTATATACTCGACACATATAGACGCTTGAACATCATTCTGTACTCGACACATACACGCTTGAACATCATTCTATACTTGACACATCCACGCTTGAACATCATTCTATACTCGACACATACATGCTTGAACATCATTCTATACTCGACACATACACGCTTGAGATTTATGTTGGCTACATGGTGACGGGGAAACGCGATGTCTGCCGGTGTTCGTGTGCGTGCGTGCGCGTGCGTGCACGTGTTCATGTGTGTGTGTGTGTGTGTGTGTGTGTGTGTGTGTGTGTGTGTGTGTGTGTGTGTGCGCACGTATGTGTGCGCGCACGTATGTGTGCGTGCATGTGTGTGCGCGTGCGTGTGCGTGTGCGCGTGCGTGTGCGTGTGTGGGCTTGTACGTGAGCGCGCATGTGTGTGCGCGTGCACGTGTGCGCGTGCGTGAGCGCTGGCACGCGCGTGTGTGCGTGTGCGTGTGCGTGCTCGCAGAACGCGTTGCGCAAGTATATATTAGCATCGCATATAAATGAAGATATTGCAAATTTAATCAAATCGAGAGTTCAGCACGAGTGCGAATGCTGCTCGAATGTTCTCACCAGTCATCAGCGCAGAAAGCCACGAGGTGTCTGCTTATGTCGTTAAGCCAACGTTTTATTGTTGCATGTGCGATGAAAAGGAGAACTATCGCTTCTGCTGCCGCTGCTGCTCGCACACTCTCTCAATTTCTCAAACTGCGGCATTGAAATACTCTCTCGACGCATGAATTTAGATGAGCGTTTGGCATTCTTCAACAAACAGCATTCTTCTGCTCTGATTTAGAGCCAATAAACGCCTCACAGCTGCTATAGAATGCTATCGTATGCGCTGATTTATCAGGGAACGGGGCGGACGGGACGGCTCACTTACGATGATTATTCTAGCTATATTCAGCTTGCCTCCGTTAGCTATTTATGTGGATGGGCTAGCACCGTAGTTTGTTGGCTGATTTCTTCTCTCTCTCTCTCTCTCTCTCTC
>NW_014577410.1:484383-489494 GCF_000485595.1 Priapulus caudatus
ATACATGCATACATGCATACATGCATACATGCATACATGCATACATGCATACATGCATACATGCATACATGCATACAACATTCGCCAAATTATAGTAAGATAGAGATGACGACGAGACGCGTAAATTGGTTGGTGTTAGCATTTTTGAATTAGCGCTGTCTGTTGACTGGAGGGTTCGTATATAAGGCGTTTGAGCATCAGCTACAATATCATCGCTTGATAATAAGCCATCGCTGTGCTACGTATGGTCTACACCAGGATCAAGCGTAATTGCGTATTTGCTAGGCGAGCAATAACATCAACAGCACCACGCGTTCCTACACACTACAACTCCATACACACGCGCCCACGCACACACGCACGCACACAAACAAGCACAAACACACACATGTGCAAACACACATACGCACCCACGCACACAAACAGGCACACACACACAACGCACATACACACAAACAAACTCACACACACACACGCTCTCTCTCTCTCTCTCTCTTTCTCTCCCACACACACACACACAGCCACACACACACACACACACACACACACACACACACACACACACACACACACACACACACACACACACACACACACACAACAACACAATATATATATATATATAATACTAATATATATTCTATATATCTTCTCCTCTTCTCCTTCTCCTCCCCCTCTTTCTTCTACTCCTCCTCCTCCTCGCCTTCTTCACACGTCGTCACACACACAGGTCACACCGCCAGCTCCTCCTCCTCCTCCTTCTTTTCCTCCTCCTCCCTCCTCCTCCTCCTCTTCCTCCTTCTTCTCCTCCTCCTCCCTCCTCCTCCTCCTCTTCCTCCTCCTCCTCGCCTTCTTCACACGTCGTCACACACACTCAAGTCACATCGCCGCCGCCTCCTCCTCGACGCCTTCCTTCGTGATCATCTCATCAGTAAGACAAACACAGACTCGCTAACTCGATCAGGAAGCATTATAAAATTATGTTGTCGGCAGTCCTGCCTGTCCACGCGCGCGTTCACCGCGCTGCGGACGCATCCACGCGCAACAACAACTCACGGACAAACAGCTAATCTACTTTGACCGCCTCGTGTGTAGCGACCATAGAATATATATAGAGACACTGTAGTACAGTCTAACTAGTATATTATTCCTATGGTATAGCGACTGAGACGATACGCGTGCGTGTGTGGTTACCATAACAATATATAGAGACACTATAGTATAGAGTCTAACTAGAATATTATTTCTATGGTAGCGGCTGAGACGATACGATCGGCCGCCGTGACGTAGATAGTTGATGAACAAGAGAACGTGCGCGGCGGATTGGATGTGTGGCTCGTCTTAGATAAAGAGAATTGAATACGGATCGAGTGCACTCGGTCGTCCGGATATGATCCGGATCGCGCGACAACAATGTCGCGTTACGAAATACGGTCGCCGTAGTGAGAGTGTCGTGTAATAGAGGGCGCGGCCGTCGGTAGCGACATTTACTCAGCGTCTTGATACAGCTAACTCGATTTACCAAACGTTTGCTAAGGAAGCGAGGTGTTAGCCATCAGTAATCACTCAATGTAGACATAGAGTCGTCACAAGCCCTTATATATATAGATATATAGATATATATCCAAGAATCCCTTCCCGTGGAACGACCTTTTGTCAATGATTGACACTTCTGTAGCAGAAGAACATTATGTAACGTTGTCGATACTTTGAGGTGCTGTTGCAACAGATTTGAGGAATGGGCAAACAAGGAGCCGAGCCCACGAACACACACACGCACACACGCACACACACAAGGAGCCGAGCCGGCGTCTACATGCTCAGTGTTTGACGCGTTGTGGAAGTTCATGCGGAAAGATACATCGATATCGTGTTGGTCGGTTCAACGTTATTCCACTCGACGTTGTATAGCGCTGGTCGTTACATTGATCAAGCACGCACTCACACACACATACATACACGCGCACTCACACACACACATACACACACACTCATACACACACACAACACACACACACACACACACACACACACACACACACACACACACACACACACACACACACACTTACACACACACTCATACACACACACACACACACACACACACACACACACACACACACACACACACACTACTACACACACACANCTGAGCGTCGAGGATAATTATCTATTTTCTGGTACCAAATGAGTGTAAAATGAGTAATTTTAATGTAGATATGTAAATAACATGTACATATTGTAGTGTTATCTGCTATATATATATATATATATATATATATAATATATAATATATTACTCTGTTAGACGGTTACTATACGTGCCGAGAGATGGCGTGCGGGAGGCATGGCGCGGGCCTCATGATGGAAACAGAAGATAAGAATAAAGGATAAGTACTCGAACATAATTAAGGCTGTGGCTACGGGTACGGCAGCCATATCTTAATGTCTCGAGGCTGGAGGTACGGCAGTCCANAACAAGTGTGGTCGCTGTGGTTCATCTCATCCACAGAACAGATGTCTTGCCCACGTGAAAACGTGTGCAAAATGTAGCAGGCCAAATTACTTCGCATTAGTGTGTAGTAAAACGAGTAAACACCCAGTAGAACGAGGCCCAGTGTCCATTTTAATGAAACAGGAAACTCCGACACTGAGCAGACTGACTTTATGCATGTGTGGTGTAACACTAAGGACACTGATCAGAGGCATCAGTGGACTGTTAATGTAGTTACGGGTGATCATGACATGGTTAACTTTAAGATTGATACAGCAGCTGAAGTAAACACGCTGTCAATGAAAACCTATGAGTCTCTAAGACACAAGCCAGTCATTAAACAGAGCACCACAGGTATTTTTGGGTTAGGTAAGCAGAGGGTGACACCACTTGGGGTAACAGTGTTAAAGTGTAAGCACAAGGGCAAAATACACCAGATACAGTGTGAAGTCATAGATGGTGAAATACCGAACCTGTTGTCACTGCAAGACAGTGTCAATATATTTTTAGTGAAGAGAGTGCATGCAACAAAACAGGCTAAACAAGCTGTTTAGCTACCAGAATCGGTTAACAGTTGTCCACAGAGTGCTGTAGATATCATTCATGAGTTAATTGATGTGTTTCAGGGTATAGGAAAAGTGCCGGGTGAGGTTGAGTTAAAGCTGAGTTCAGATGCAACCTCTCTTGCACAACCCCTTCGCCCTGTCCCCATAGCCCTGCGAGCAGCTGTTCAAGCGAAACCGCAGCAACTCGTTGACGATGAAATTATTGAGAGAGTCCCAGTAGGTACACCATCACCATGGTGTAGTGCTCTACATGTAGTCCCCAAGAAGGATGGGACAGTAAGACTAACGATTGACCACAAAGACTTAAACCTAGCGCTACAGAGAGAGTTCCACCCAACTAATACAGTAGACGAAGTCGCACAGAGATGTTGTAAAGTCAGATACTTTACAGTGTTAGATGCATATCAAGGATATTTTCAGCTACAGCTAGACGAACGCTCCAAGGACTACACAGTCTTCAACACACCCTTCGGTAGATTTCGGTACAGGAGCATCCGCATACATCATATCCGCGCCAGAATTGTTTTAAAGGATCTTCTGAGACATCTTCAAAGATATAGAAGGCTTAGAGAAAATTGTGGATGATTTCCTAGTTAGCGGAGACACAATAGACAAACATAACAAGACACTTAGAGAGACACTAGAAAGACCGAGAGAGAACAATGTGACATTTTTACTGACGAAACCACAGCTATGTCTACATAAAGTAAAATACTCCGGAGACAAGTTCACGGAAAATGGAACAAAGATCGATGAAGAGAAGATCACAGCGATAGTCGGAATGCCACAGCCCAAGTCAGTACCAGACATAGAGAGACTAATTGGGATGGTGACATACGTTGGAAAGTATCTAAAAAACTTGTCCTCAGCCACAGAGCCATTGAGAAATCTGATCAAGGAATCCAAGGACATAAACTTTAAATGGCATTTTGACAAGATCCATGTAGACGCGTTTAATCAGATCAAGAAGCTGTTAACCAGTGCACCAGTACTCCGATACTACAGCCGGGAAGAGCCAGTAACGATTTCAGGAGAGGCCAGTCAATCCGGAATAGGATGTGTCCTGTTGCAAGATCAGCGACCAGTGGCATATGGGTCCAATGCATTGACAGCCGCTGAATACGCGTATGCACAGATTGAGAAGGAATTGTTGGCCATTGTGTTTGCGTTCAAGAAATTCCACACATACGTATACGGACGGACAGATGTCACTGTCGAGACAGGCGATTTGCCCCTGATCAAAATCTTCTAGAAGCCATTACATCAAGTTCCACTCCGGTTACAGAAGATGAGGATGAGACTACAAGGATACGACTTTACCTTAGTGCACAAGAAGGGAACAGAAATTCCAGTTGCAGATGCACTGAACCGTGCGCACGTCAACGAACCAGGTCCAATCCTTACTGGAGAAGACTCGCACATTTTTCTAGCAGGATCGGAAGAACTAAATAGCGTACAACAGACAAGCTCTCCAATAATGGAACAGATCAGAAAAGAAACTGCACAAGATGCTGAGCTGGAATTACTGAGCCACACTGTGAAATCGCTGTCAGGATGGCCCGAGGACATGAGAAAACTTGATCCGAGAATCGTAGCGTATCATAACTTCCGCGATGAAATGAACATCGTGGACGGAGTAGTCTTCAAGGGAACAAGAATCGTGATACCACAGACAATGAGGACAACAGCCATCGAGATGTTACATGCTGCCCATCAAAAAATGGTAAAGACCAAACAGTTGGCAAGAGACTTCCTTTACTGGCCAGGGATTAACAAATAGATAGAAGATTTCTCGATATGAACCGTGTCAAGAACACAGAGCCCGACAGCAGAAGGAACCCCTGATGCCAATGCCAATACCAACAAGACCATGGGAACATGTAGGAATGGATCTGTTTGACTGTCTTCAGAGCAAATGGCTGATTTGCATTGACTACTACTCCGAATACTTTGAGATAGAGAGAATGATGACAACAGATGGATCAGCTGTAATCAAGCAGACAAAGAAGTGGTTCAGCACCCATGGAATACCAGCTCGGGTTACAAGTG
>NW_014577410.1:489504-492485 GCF_000485595.1 Priapulus caudatus
CAGGGGCCGCACATCGTACGTGCGAGTATCCGCCTTCACGCTTTATTCGCATGGCGCGCGGGTCGCGTTGGGTGTTAATTTTTCAATAATTCGATAATAGAGGTTCCCATAGAATCTTGCAAAACTTAACGTGTTTGACGTGCCGATATAACAGGGCAGCCAGCACGGGATCACCGGGCTCGAACGCGCCATCTTTCGCACGTTGGTCGTACAGCCGCTTGTTTTTCTGACGAGCTGCTTCTGTTACGCTCAATGTATGTGAATCGCCTGTGACGGGCCGTCTAGTCGCATCGCGTTAACCCAGGGATCGCTGCATACGAAAGACGAGTCGCGGGTATAATAACGACATCTAACGGTAAACAAGGCGACTTGCTGTAATGGAGACAATAGCGGTGTACTGTCGAAGTTTCGTAGTAGCCGTTCTGGTACAAAAAGCCCCCGCAATGCAATTGATATGCAATTCCCAATCTGAGTGGTCTACCCCGCGATTGCCCGATGATAATCACACACTATTTACATTTGTGGTCTTCGAAGTTGTCTTTAATAGATACAAATGAGTTAACAAGTATCCTTGCGCTTATGGCTAATTTCACACGGAACGGTACCACAGCCGCGGTAGCCGAGGGGTCTTGGGGGCCCTAGGACCCCCCAATCAAAAATCAAAATCCTTTTTTTTTCTCTATTTTTTTTTTTCTTAAAAGCGCGTAGACTGGCCTAATCCTGGCCTCGAGGCTTCAGGCTGTGTAATATTGACGTTAGTCACACAGCATGGTCGGGTTTTAGGTGTCGTTGGTTAGAGCTGGCAGAAGAGAATAGTTTTGGTCACAAAAACAGTCTAAAATTGATTTTACAAGCACTGATTTTAAAATTTAGACTCAAATTTTTTTTTTCACGGACACACTGTTACTCGCTCGAGGAACCCCCCCAATCCAAATCCCTGGCTACGCTTTAAATCGAATACTCGCGTCGCTGGGTTCCCCCCCCCGCCCCCCCCCGCGTTGCGGCCAAGATGTTTTTTCAGGCAAAAAACATACGCGCATCAAATGAGCAGCCATATGCCGGGACAGAGATACATGTAAATTCGATCCGCCTCGTAAGGCAATTGTCACTTTGGTCCGGAGCATCCCGCCAAATTTTTTCCCTACGCAATTTGTGAGGTACACCAAATTGTTATGTCTGGCCTCCTGTGTTATGTCTGGCCTCTGTCTCAAGTGTTTCTGTGTATGCTATTTCAAGGTTTCTGTGTATGGTCACATAACAAAATCATGCACGGCATTGTTTGGCGTTCACTCAACTCCTTATTTTAGAACTAGTCACGCCCATCTCGTGGACGCATACATGACATCCTCTTTCCTTACAAAAAAAAAACCGTTCTCCAATTCACGACAGTGTTCACGTATGCCAAATAAACAAACACTTTGCTTATGCATATTGTTTTGTTTCGGCTGTGCCATAATTGCAACTCCATCATCCTGTTCGAGCGGTTCATCCCTGCCTCTATCTCGGAGCGGTGTTGTAGTGTTCCTTGGTCCTTTTCCAAGAGATCACGTCGATTTCTCGGCTATGACCCTTCCACTCGGCAGCCTTTATCCTGTATGAATCTGGGTCGGTAACATCCGCTACTGGAATCCCAACGCTGAGCATATCACACTCCTCACCACTTTGCTCCTCACTGGATTTGTGTCATATGGCTTTCATGTGTTCCAAACTGTTTTTACGTGTCTGTCATCAATCATTTTCTATCGCTCTTCATGTCTGGCATCCTTTCAGGTTTTCCTGCTTACAATCTTGTGTTTCTTCACACTGGGGGTCAGTTGTGCATGTTGCGGTAGGAATGCGTGTTTTGCAGTACGTCTCGCAAACAGTCTCTGAACTGGGCTGATCCCATCTCGTTCTCGTCTCGGGGTATTCCTTACGGTAGTACAATGCGAGGTACATGGGTCAGTTGTCGTTGCTGCTTGGCACTTCTTGCAGCATTTGCTGTGGCAAGTCCCTACTTGCCTGTCTCGACCAGTCCATTCGTCTGTGAAATGGGTGGGTGAATATCGTTTTATGGACATATCCATACGTATCCTGGCAAAACTGTCTCCATTCTCCACCAATTCCAGGAGGTCCCGTTGTCACTTTAACCCGAGCTGGGGGTTGATTCATGGGTCAGATCAAGAAGCTGTTAACCAGTGCACCAGTACTCCGATACTACAGCCGGGAAGAGCCAGTAACGATTTCAGAAGACGCCAGTCAATCCGGAATAGGATGTGTCCTGTTGCAAGATCAGCGACCAGTGGCATATGGGTCCAATGCACTGACAGCCGCTGAATACGCGTATGCACAGATTAAGAAGAAATTGTTGGCCATTGTGTTTGCGTTCAAGAAATTTCACACATACGTATACGGACGGACAGATGTCACTGTCTAGACAGGCGATTTGCCCCTGATCAAAATCTTTTAGAAGCCATTACATCAAGTTCCACTCTGGTTACAGAAGATGAGGATGAGACTACAAGGATACGACTTTACCTTAGTGCACAAGAAGGGAAGAGAAATTCCAGTTGCAGATGCCCTGAGCCGTGCGCACGTCAACGAACCAGGTCCAATCCATACTGGAGAAGACTCGCACATTTTTCTAGCAGGATCGGAAGAACTAAATAGAGTACAACAGACAAGCTCTCCAAGGATGGAACAGATCAGAAAAAAATGCACAAGATGCTGAGCTGGAATTACTGAGCCACACTGTGTAATCGCCGTCAGGATGACCCGAGGACATGAGAAAACTTGATCCGAGAATCGTAGCGTATTATAACTTCCGCGACGAAATGAACATCGTGGATGGAGTAGTCTTCAAGGGAACAAGAATCGTGATACCACAGACAATGAGGACAACAGCCATCGAGATGTTACATGCTGCCCATCAAGAAATGGTAAAGACCAAACAGTTGGCAAGAGACTTCTTTTACTGGCCAGGGATTAACAAATAGATAGAA